>NC_142933.1:1563203-1573203 GCF_046866305.1 Octopus bimaculoides | reverse complement strand
GACTTGTTTCTGGCCCCAATTGGGTTTTTCTCTCATGAAAAGGATCTTTGTTTCACGGGAAACATTGATATATCATAAACAGAGAAGATGGCATCGTGTTTGGTAAACGGTCAACAGAGACTAGCAAGATGGGCGGGGAGGGGAACGACGGGGAGGGGAACGACGGGGAGGGGAACGACGGGGAGGGGAACGACGGGGAGGGGGGGATCGTCAATGAAAGCGACCGCCTCCACTCACGCCTTTTGCTGAGGAAGGTTTTTCCGTTCGCCTAATCGGCTACGAAACCACCATCACAAACAAACAAACAAGGACGACCAATGATGCCGTTGAGGAAAGAAGGAAAGACAGAAAGTAGCGACCACAACAACAACAACAACAACAACAATAACGACAACAACAACGGCAGCAACAGCAGCAGCAGCAACAACAACAACACTGTCTCTAACTCAACGGCGAGGAGGCTGGTTACTACTGTGCGTATAATGCATAGTGAAGATGCTTCTGCACAGTAGGGTATTAGCATCCCAAGGGTCTTCTTCCCCACATAGTAGAGGCACATGATCTTGTGGTTTGGCTGTTGCTCTCACGATCGCAAGATAGTGGTTTCGATTCTCGGTAAGGGAGGTGAATTGTGCTCTTGAGCAAAACACTTCATTTCATGTCTTTGCAGTTCCTTCATCTGTAAATGAATACCCCTGCAATGGACCGGTGCCCCGTTGAAGGAGGAATGATGTTATATTATTCACCTATATGCCGTGGAAACTGGGGTTATAAGTGACTGAGCTCTAGGGCTTGAGGCAGTTAAATCCAGGGGACTTTCTTTACTTTTACGTTTTCCGAAAGAAAAACACTCTGTTTTCGGTCTCACAAATATAAGAAGACTACTACTACTACTACTATAAGAGGTATAACTAAACCTTCAACTGCATCACTAACAACCAAACAATAGAGAAACAAAACAATAACAACAATAAAAAGTCAAAAGAAACAACAAAAACAATTGAAGCCCCAACAACAACGACATCAGGGCGCAAAGACAGAGACGTCATCAAATATAGCGCTGAAGGAAATATTTCGCAAATGAGTAGAAATGTTTCAAAAAACAGGGGTAAGGTCCTTTTGAAGAGGCGATGGACTTTCATAGAAACTCGCCTGTCGAGGAGACCAGAATATCTTTCTCGTCCACGACCAACGTAATTAACGACTGAATAATATGGCCAAACTCACACTAGGTTGTATAAAAGCATATGACCTGGGGGAGGGGCTTGGAAACATGTTTAATTGTTCAAAGAGCTCATGTTTCAAGATATAAATGCTGGGGGGTCAATCTAGAGACCTAAATTTTCAGAGCACACACAAACAGACGCGCCCAAGTTTTATGACCACGAGTTTTAACCCTCATTTTTCATTCGACCCAGATCGGTCATCGGGATGACAGCGGTGTTTCGGAAATGGCTGAATCGTCAAAGTATGAAAGACCTGCCAGAATCTGGATTGGAGGTCAATGATGATGGACGGGAACAGTCACAAAGACCGACCCTCAGACTAGTGACGTATATTCCTCGACAAGGGCAGAGTGATCAGATTTCTTAAGGCACCTTGAAACGTTCTTATATTTTGTACAAGTGAAGACTATAATGGAGCTTTAAGGGCACACAGGAACTGTGCGAGGCTGGTCTACTGGAGAGAAAGGATGCAGTAACCTCACACATCAGTTTAAACAGATCCACGTATCCCATAGCTACCGACTGGATTTCTCGAACACTCCGGTGTAGACTATATCCGAAGTAACTACATCTGGTCTTTCAGATCTTAACTAGAAAAGGTCAGTGAATAACAATAGACAACGGTTACCTAAATAGATCACAGATATGCGATCTGCATGGTCGACTTAGATAGGGCGCTTAGATAGGGACTCAATGACATTCCTGGCGTACATATATCAAGTGGGTTTTCGAATTTGTGAAGAGACAGTCCACGCAAGCGACTGTAAGCAACTGTTAGTGATACCCTTCGAGGAGGCCAATCAGAGTCAAATTCTAGGACTCTTACAGAATACACGACTGCACTTTTCCGCAGATCGACGACGCGAGTCTCGATTTTATTGCTGTTGTTGTTATTGTCGTCCTCGCCCAAAATTGCTGGTCTTGCACCAAAATTTGAAACCATAATTATTATTGTTGTTGCTGCTGTTATTATTATTATTATTATTATTATTATTATTAGCTATTTTAATTATTTCCATACATGACCCCATTCCCACAACGTGTTTATCGGATTTGTAGATACGACATGACATGTTGTCAATGACAATAAATTTCAAACATACAAAAATTAAAATTTCAAAACAAAAAATGTAACATAAAATTTTAAAAAAGTGAACAACTAAAAATAAACTAGAAATAATTCTTTTCTGTTATTCTTTTTTATTTGTTTCAGTCATTTGACTGCGGCCATGCTGGAGCACCGCCTTTAGTCGAACAAATCGACCCCAGGACTTATTCATTGTAAGCTTAATACTTATTCTATCGATCTCTTTTGTATAGATATATGTATGTGTGTGTGTGTGTGTGTGTGTGTCTTTGTGTCTGTGTTTGTTCCCCATCACCACTTGACAACCGGTGTTGGTGTGTTTGGGAAACAAACTTTTCATACACATACATATGTAAATGAGTGTTTGTGTGTGCGTGCGTGATGCAAAGGCGCTTTGATACTGAACGGCTGGATATTCTGGTACAGCCTCACAATTTCATGTGTCTGATTGTGAAACACTCAAGGTCGCGAGCAATGCTTCACCTCTGTACGATTTGGCCTGTGTCGATTGATTCTGATCCAAATTAAGTAAACATCATACAAATCATTGTCACTTTTACAACGGCCCATTACGTAATAGATAAAAAAAATAGTAAATAAATAAAGAAATTACTATTTATTTGTTTTTCTTGTATATTTGACACAAAACTTGCCAAGACCAGTTTGCTATCGGACCAGACAGATTGATGCAACGCTTCGTCCTCCTTCTAATGTCCTTGTGCTCAATAAACTACTGAAGGTGTTATTTTTGCCGTACTCTGGCCGTATGACATGTAATGACAATCACTTCATAAATAATTAACGAGGCAGAAAAATATATCGTAAAATGTGTATGTTATGCATTTGCTGTATATAAGTGATAACAATATAAAAGTGTATTTTCAGGTGAAATAGTGTGAATGCAGTTTAATAGCCTTTCGCTGACGTCAGCATGTATCATGACAATTCATATATAAGGCGCAAGAGTGCCTGTGTGGTTTGCTTCCCAACTACTTGGCTCTGGGTTCAGTCGCACTGCGTGGCACCTTGGGCAAGTGTCTTCTGCTATACCCTCGGGCCGACCAAAGCCTTGTAAGTGGATTTGGTAGACGGAAACTGAAAGAAACCCGTCGTGTAGATGTGTGTGTGTGTGTGTGTGTGTGTGTGTGTGTGTGTGTGTGTGTGTGTGTGTGTGTGTGTGTGTGTGTGTGTGTGTGTGTGTGTGTGTGTGTGTGTGTGTGTGTGTGTGTGTGTGTGTGTGTGTGTGGGTGTGTGTGTATTTGTGTGTGTGTTTGTCTCCCGACCCGCACCAGGTTAGCGGTTCGGCAAAAAGAGACCGATTGAATAAGTACGAGGCTTATAAAGAATAAGTCCTGGGATCGATTTTTTCGACTAAAGGCGATGCTCCAGCATGGCCGCAGTCGAATGACTGAAACAAATTAATGAACAAAAAAAATAAGCCGATGCACAGTGTGTGATCAGAAGTAACCAGACACCCCACGAGAGGGCGCCACAGTAGATTACAGAGGGCGCCACAGTAGATTACAGAGGGCGCCACAGTAGATTACAGAGGGCGCCACAGTAGATTACAGAGGGCGCCACAGTGCTATCAGTTACCACGTGGAACACATGATCAGCGATCTCCGTAGCCGCAGAACGGGACGCTAGGCTGCAGAATGGGACGCTCTACCGGACTAACGGACTTTCAACGTGGTCAGGTGGTCGGGTGCCACTTGTCTATTAAACCTGTGCGCGAGATTTCCACCCTCTTGAAAATCCCTAGGTCCACTGTTTCCAATGTAATAGTGAAGTAGAAATGTGAAGGGAGGTGTACAACCCAATAGCGTTCTGCCTGACTTTGGTGGTGGTACTTGAAGAACATTCACGCCTTGGGTGATCTCCAAGTTTCTCCCTTCCTTGCCTAAATTCAGTTGCCCACTTTTGCACGCTTGATAAAGCTGAAGTGTCATCTCCTAAAGTAGCAACCATGTCATCATGAATACCCTTGGGGAATAAACCCTTTTTCTGCAGGTATTTGATAACACCACGATACCAAATTTTGTCCATTTTTAAGAGAAGTCGCTACTAGTTAATTTTGAAATATTCTTTGAACAGTTCTATGTTTGTTTATCTGGAAAGAAACATTGCAGCTATTAAGAAGAAGACCTGAAATTAATGCAGGAAAGGTTCCACAGCTCTAGCATCATTCCTTCATTGTCAGCCTATGAACTTTTCAGCCCACCCCCGTAAAGGGAATTAGCTTCAAGAATTCTATAATATTAATCTGTCTGTCTGGGCGTGTGTTCGTGCGTTGCCCTTGTAACAAACAACCTTAATTATCGGACAAAATCTTTAACATAATAAAATAATGCTGCTAAAATCTATGAATTTATGCACCAAAATAGAAATTAAGGACATACTCACGAGGAGGTGTGTGAAACGGTGACAAAGTAAAAGAAACTTCAAACCAGTTCAAAAAGGGTTGAGAGGTAGTTGAACGTGTAATGGTTCTTCGCTGCAGTTTTTCGTGGAGGAAAGGTATTAGAGCACTATAGTCGGCTCAAAGTATGGGTTGCGGCACTCACGATTGTAAGATCGTAGTTTCGATTTGCGAGCTGGGCGGTGCACTGTGTTCTTGACCAAAATATCTTATTTCCCCTTGCTCTGACCTCGCTTTGACATTTGACGTGTGACACACGGTGCACCTGTACACAAACAATGTCGATTTGACGCAGGGCGCGAGCTCATGTACAGCACCTTACATTTGATCCCTATAAACAAACCATTTGTGCTGCTGGTCGTTCGGCAAGAAGTTGCAGAACTCTCATATGCCGTCCACGACAGAAGAATTCACAAATGATTGCATAAAACCTAACCAGAGATCGTAAGGTTTTCAGCTTGTATGGAAATAGCCGAGACGCAGTTTAGATTGTCGTGCTTTTGTTGTCGTGTCAGGTACAAGTTTTGCAGCGTGTGTTATTGTCGCAGTATCAATCAGCAACAATTAGTTCATGCAGCAGAAATCAGAGAAAACTATTGTCAGTTCTATTGAGTTGCGTTTTTTTGTATTTTAGCGAGGGTGTGGTAAGTTGAAGAGTTTATTTACAACGAAAAGAAAGGCAATATATTGTGATCAAGGTTTTATAGCAAGTCGGTGACGTCAGCAGATTTAAGCACTTACTTGTATGGCATGGTGTTTGTGTGTGTGCGTGCATGTATGTGTGTGCACGCTCGTTTATCTGTGTGTGTGTGTGTGTGCGTGTGTGTGTGTGTGCGTGTGTGTGTGTGTGTGTGTGTGTGTGGTCCTCAGCGACATAATTATTAATTCAAAAGTTGAAAATTGCAATTTGTGTCTTCAATTTAAGGATAGGTCATTGAATGTTGGACAAACAGTTGTATTCGTTTCGACAAACATAAAAATATACCCAAAAGCAGGCAAATATCGTGCAGCAGCTAAATACACATTTCTGCTTCTTTGGGCTTCGTCAGAAACAGTCATCGATTGGCAACTGCGTGCTAAGACCAAATCAACCACTAATGACATTGTAAGAAAATGATTACTAAATCATTGCTCTGGCGCCTAATTGAGACATCGGAGGATTTCCATCTGTCACATATATTTTTTTAATGCTTTTTTAACACTTTGCGTTTACAAGAGATACTTCCTCGAGATAAACACTGCAGTTTAGCAGGCTTTCAGCAATGTATGCCTTCAGTTTGATATACAGATTACTATCTGTGTGTGTGTGTGTGTGTGTGTGTGTGTGTGTGTGTGTGTGTGTGTGTGTGTGTATGTGTGTGTGTGTGTGTGTGTGTGTGTGTGTGTGTGTGTTTGTATATGAGTTACATATATTGTTTATAACGAATAAGAAAAAGTGGTCAACAGACAGAATGGAGTATAAGTTAACTGGACTGAGGCACACACACACACACGCACACACACACACACACACACAGTCCTACGTACACACATACAAACACACTGATACACACACCAGTTCAACTTACACCAACACACACATCTTCATATAACCTCTCTCCACACATCACACACAAACACACTTCATAAACTACATACAGACACGCACACATACATACAATTATCCATAATACATCCATACACGTAAACATTATCTTCTCTTTTCTCCAACACAGCCATTACATACGCTCATACATCGACCTCACTTTATGACGCGTCCAATGCATTCGTCACTTACACTCAAATACGTACGTAGACCCTACGTATCTTACTCACACACATGCACACACAGACTGAGAGACCGAATAGAAGCCAGAGAGTAAGTACATATAAATATATGTGTGTGCATGTGTTTCTTAATCCATGCAAATTCTTCCTCCCAATAGGAACTATTCTTCAACAAAAGGCAAAAGCTTCGTCGCTGGAATTTGGATCACAAAAACGATTAATGTTAAATGTTGAACTTGCATTATTTTAACTATTCTGGTCTCGGATTGTATCTGTGGTTTGTGTAAACTGATCAATTTCTTTATCTGAAAATATTAGCTTTTCGTGATGGTCGCTTCAGCTTTTACTAACACAGCCAAGTATAATGTAAATTAATAATCTGAGTAGAGAAACTGCAGGTTTCAAAGCAGATGTCCATAAATATTCTCTCTCTCTCTCTCTCACTGATTTTATATGAAATGCTCACATCTGCAGAGCAGCTGACGTCTGTAACTGCACCTCGCTTTCTTTTTCTGTCCCGATTAACTATACCAAGCCTGTTATGTCTGCACTTGGTGTAAATTTTTATCAGAATGTTCCACCAATAATCTTTGGGTTAATATGTATGTTTTCAATAACTGGGTTATTGTCTATGTTTATCCGAGAGTAGTGTATATTGTTTTAACAACCACAAACATATGCTGCATGAAGAGGCAGTACTTGGATGACATTTTGAGACATCTATTGACCACATGTGTAATAACATCCTCAGACATGCGACTTCATCAACATTTTTGTTGCATCTTGGGGATTTAGGGGATTCGCTGTCGCTTGTACTTATTTGAGGTATTTAGTTGTTATCTTTAGCACTTGGATTGCAAAAGCAACCGAAATGTGACTCGACATAACAGTCACGAGTCAAATAAAAGATACACTTCATGTTAATATTAGCTTTAACTTCAAGTTGACAGGAAACATACCCAAATGTAACCTTTTTGTGGTCTGCAGAGTGATTTTTGTTCTTTGTTTTTCAGGTTTTTGTTGAGAAACGCTGAACCAGGAATTTTGGAATCGCATCGGGAAGTGAGTAACTTTTAATGAATTCACTCGCGACCCACTTCATTGATGGATTTAATTTTGCTGTCTTTGTCTGGCAGATACTGTCTGAGAGATATTGTCATGTGACATTCAAAGGTCGTCTGCACGGAACTCAAGCCTCTTCCTCTCCCTTTACTTCTCAGAGACAGCCTATCAATATCTCTGCTTCTATGGACAGAGGCGGTGATGTCAGGACCTTGTGGGTTTGAATATCTATGGAACAGATTTTCTAGAGAGACCAGCCGAGTATCCCGTACGTTGCAATCAGCTCTGGAACTGAAGATGCGTTATGTCTTGTTGCAAAAGAGAAGCTTCGATGAACTTTTTAGTTTCGTATCATATTCTTTGGTCATTCTGTTTTCCTGCCCAACATCTTTGTATGATAATGTATTCTTCACTAAAATAATGCACTCACTGGATGGAAAAGGAGAGATAGAGGGACCATTGATGCAGCGGGGTTAGGTTTGGGGAAAAACGGTTCTCCACGTTCAACTCAATACATTATGCAAATTTAAGTGTATATATATATATATTTAAGTGTAAATATAATTTAAGTATATATCGAGTATATATATAAAAATGAGGAGCGTTATATATAGATATATGAGGAGAATATTTAGGATTTAGGAATATGCTAATAAAACTTATTTTAAGCTGAAAGCTCGCAAATTATCACTAAGAGTTTCACGTTGTCCATACTCAAGCAATAACAAAAATGATGCAACCATTTATTTACTAAATAAAGAACGATTAAATATGGGAATTTCATAAATAAAAACAGCAAACTGTTTGTTTGAAACATTTAACGGCGTTGTACAAGAATACTTGGTGTTCGATTGTTTGGTATTTTTCAAATATTTCAATAAATATTTCGATATTTCGATTTATGATGGCAAAAAACATTTACTCTAATTAGTATTACACCAGAAACGTTATGGAATTCATGTTTTTAGACATACAATTATCGCAACCACCACTCATCCATATTTGGCGTATTGTAATACATTCCTGCTGCTTTTATAATTTCTGTTATTGTTAATTTCAGAAAGCAAATATAGTTTGACAAATTTATCAATGGAGATTTTCTGGGACTTCTTAAAGTATGTATATGATAATAAAGTCTTAACTTAAAAGGATATGTAGTCAATTTGATTTGATCTTTTGAAACTGAATGATTAGCTAATGAACGATATCGTAGAATAAATCTTTTAAAACATAAATCTGGACATTGTACGAAAGTTAAAATCATCGAAAAAAAACAGTTTTTAACACACTGTCGGATTTTTAAAATGATTTAATACACGATTTTAGTTTGTGCTCATGCAGTATTACTTCGGATCTCTCTTTATTCAACAAAGCGTCCCTTTATTATAATGAAGTAATAAAACGAAGTGGTTCTAAGGATAAGATTAATCAGAGAAATAATCCCTTCTACTATACACACAAGGCCTGAAATTTCGTGCGGATGGGGTTAATCGATTACAACGAGCCTAATTAGCAACTGGTACTTATTTTATCAACTCCGAAAGGATGAAAGGCAAAGTCGACTACGGTGGAATTTGAACTCAGAGCGTAAAGTTGAAAGAAATGCCACTAAGCATTTTGTCCGTCGAGGCAACGATTCCGCCAACTTACCCTCTACATAAATAATAATAATGATGACGATGATGATGATGATGATGATGATAATGATGATGATGATGATGGTGATGGTGATGATGATGGTGATAATAATCCTTACTAATTTTGGACACAAGGCCAGCAGCTTTCAAAATTGCTGGCCTTTGGCCAAAAATTAGAAAGGATAGTAGTAGTAGTAGTAGTAGTAGTAGTAGTAGTAGTAGTAGTAGTAGTAGTAGTAGTTATTTAATCTCAGATCATTTTTGATTAAAAACATTCGTGCAGTAGTGACTATCTACGTCTCTTTTGTTGTGACAGTGTATCAAAAACTACATTATTTAATAAGTCTTTCAATTTTTAAACAACTGGGTATAATTTGAGAGAAACTTTGTTGCTTATTTAGCAGGTTAATTCACCAGATGCAGGCTCGTTTGTCAGTTCCAGTATATCTTTTATATGTATGTATATCTATCTTTCTATCTATCTATTTATCTATCTATCCATCTCTCTCTCTCTATATATATATATATATATACATATATATATATATATATATATATATATATATATATATATATATATATATATATATATATATATATATATATATATATATATATATATATACGTATGTATGTATGTATGTATATGCGATAATTGGACAGACTTGTCTTAATTATGTATTCATGTTTACATGAATTTAATTAGCAAATAACGCCAGTCATTTCTCACATAGTTGTCATCCTCAACCAATCATTTAATGGTATCTCCCCGCCCCACATCGTCATCTTCTTCCTCCTTCTC
>NC_142933.1:1555703-1558203 GCF_046866305.1 Octopus bimaculoides | reverse complement strand
AGATTTTGTTCTCGAAATCAAACAGTCGTGGTGAACGAGGATAGACATACACCGTTTAGACAAATTAAAATGTGTCATGTGATGTACGGGCGTCTCACTTTCACTTTTTGTTATTCATTTATTTATTTATTTATTACATTAAAAAAAAACCTAACCCTTACGAGCACTTTAGAAGTCATTTACTGCATCGCTGAGACCGAATTTTTGTCTAGATTCCACCGACAAAATCGACAATTAATGTATCTGCAATACTGTATGCATATGTATATGCAAATAAACACACACGCACACACACACACACACACACACACACACACACACACACACACACACACATATATATATATATATATATATATATATATCCGTCTCTCTATCTATCTGTCGATCTATCTATCTATCTATCTATCTATCAGCCTATCTACCTACATATATTTCTATCTATCTTTCTCCATTGTCGTGGAACCTCACCCCCAAAAACCAAAAACAACGTTCTCTTCTAAACAAAACCCCACCAAAACATGTTTTATATAAATGAACAAGTTGTTTGTACATTCACAAAATTGTATTTGACAAGTTTGAGAAACGAACGAAAGCGCTAATAATAATGAAGAAATAAAAAGATTTTTTTTTCCAAAATTCTGACGACTTTTTTTCTCAGTATATATATATATATATATATATATATATATATATATATATATATATATATATATATATATATATGCATATATATATACATACATACATATATATTATATACTATATATGTGCTATATGTATGTGTATTGTATGTGTACTAAAGGTCATCTCATACCGGATGCCTCATATAATACTTTTCGTCTGAGGGGTTAAAAGTCAGTGACATTATAAGTCACACTTCCGGAGACAGAGCTAAAGACGAGGAGGAAGATGAGGAGGAGGTGAGAAGAAGATGAGGGAGGAGGGGGAGGCGGAGACAGGTGATGATGATAATGATGACGATGATAGTGGTGGTGCGTGATGGTGGTGATTAAGGAGATGGTAACGATGGTTATGATGGTGGTTGTGGCGACGGTGGTAGCTGTGGGATTTGTGGTAGTAAAGATGATGATGATGGTGATGATGATTATGACGACGAAGAGGAGGAGGAAGAATCGAATATTTTTATCGATGGGGTAGACAAACAGGTGATAAAATAGAAATATTGTCGCTGCTGTTTTAAATGTATTTTCTTCTTATTCGTGTTATGATAGAGTCATATCGTCCCTTTATTAAACAGGCGCACTACTTAATTTTCGCTCCCTGATTCCATTTCATAAGATTGACTGAAAATACGACGCTAGATCTCTAACAAGTCTTTCTTCCTGATACCTTAGTAGCTTCTAAGATGAAGTGAAGACAGCATGTTCTTTGTCTATCTCCTTACCTTCTTGGAGGTTTTAGATAAAATTATACTTAATGTATCCATCTGTTTTAAATTAATAATTTTCTATGTATTTATGCAGTTGAGGATTGCTCTGCATTTAAATTGATATAATGATTGCATTGTTCAAATAAATGGAGTCGCTTGAAACGATCGTACTGCATTACCTCTGGATATCCTGTTGCTTATTTTGATTTTAATCACCTTATTTTGAAACTGTATGGATAATACCATACTAAACTCTGGTGCCTCAACTTAAATACCTAATTCATCTGAATCTAAATTTTTGCTACGTACATTCATAGATATATCTTCCCACAAGATATGGTACGAAGGCCAGAACAATCTGGAACAAAATAAAGGATGGGGGTGAAGAATAAGAAAATATCAACAGAAGACATTGACTATACTAAGGCTGGTGAGTCAAAAGAATATTGGTGGAAGTTAAAAATGAAAACAGCCAGAAAGTTAAAAACACATCCGACTAGATATTGTTGTGGGGAAGCACAAGAGAAAATTACGCTTTGTTGTGGAAATCAGCTGCCTTCTAGACATGAATGTTTGTTTTTTTGTTTTTTTTTCTGAAAAATGCAGGACAAAGAAAACATAAATGGACCATTGATAAGAAGCTTGCAAATCCAATGCCCAAATGATACACTCTCAGTTTCTTATCTATTATTATCAGAGTGACAGGATACGTGAAAACTTGCAAGTTGCAAAGAATGGTTAGATTTGCAAATCCTTAATTCACACGCTACAAACGATCACAATATCTGGAACAATAAAAATCAGCAAGACTTTCTTAAGATTTAAAGGATGCTGAACAAAGGAAGATGCTTTCCTTCACAATCTTACTACCAGACAGGTGGCGGGTCAAAATTAACTCTAAAAAAGAGGAAAGGAAACTTATACATTTATATACATTCGTTTGCATACATACATACATATTAATTATAATAAAGGGTAAAAATCATTAATGATTTTACCAGGGGGTCAGCGCGGAAATAAAAACCTTACAAATATTTTAATAATTATATACATAATTATAACAAGGGATTGGCTATAAACCTCCCCACGCACTAGAAAATTAGACGC
>NC_142933.1:1548203-1550703 GCF_046866305.1 Octopus bimaculoides | reverse complement strand
CTCGAAAGGATAAAAGGCAAAGTCGACCTCGGCGGAATTTGAACTTAGAACGTAACGGCAGACGAAATACTGCCACCTTCTCGTTCTAATGATAATGAATTGATCCGGTCGACGCTTCTCGCTGCCTTTAAAAAGGGGACATTTGAAGGGCTTAAAAGGACATTGTCTGGAACATGGAATATGCAAACCCATGGATACAGCATTCGGTGATGACATTGTATTTAATAATGGTTTATACCATTACCAGCATGCCACATTTGTGAATTAGTCGTATAGTCGACTGACGTAAGCCCTACAGTATATTACTGGTCCTTCGTTTGGACATCAATAGATGGATGAAAATTCTTCACCAGGATTTGAACTCAGAACATACAGAAAAGTAACTAAAGTCATTTTCTCTTAGATATATTTATGGACTTTTCACATATACACAATATACACACTTTGAGAATATTGACCTTAGTATATTCGTGTTAGTTTATTTTATCGACCTGAGAGGAATGAAAGATCAAGTTGACATCGGTAAGATTCGAACACAGAACGTAGAAGGATGTAGCAAAATACGAGAGGATACTGTAATCAATAGCCAGTCGATTCGGCCAGTGCCTTATCTTAGACAACTCCAGTCCCAATCCACCATCACTTCGGTCCCACTTCATCATCACTCAAGTCCCATTCCACCTTCACTCCAACCTACTCCACCATCACTCCAGCTCTATTCCACCATCAATCAAGCCCCATTCAACCTTCGCTCGAGCCCCACTCCACCACCACTTCAATCCCAATGCATCATCACTCCAGCCTCAATCCGCCACCACTCCAGTGCCACTCCACCATCACTACACCGCCACAGCAATACTACACCGCTACTGCAACACTACACCACCACAGCAATACTATACCCCCACTGTACCACTACACTGCCACTACATCCTCACTCCAGCCCCACTCCACCATCACTCAAGCCGCCACTACAACACTACATCACACACTCACCACTCTACCACTCCTAGCATACTCCCTCCCATTCAGGCACCATCATTGTTATAACGCGACACTACTGCCCCGCCGAACCACCACCAGCATCCTCCGCCCTACTCCATCACCGACACCACACCCTAAACTAGTCCACCCCAAATATAATCAAGTCACTATTTCCACGTGGTTAAACGTCAATAAGAAATCGGCAATGTCAGCATGTGCGTGACGTCATTTGAATAAAGGTCAGAGGTCATTGCATGTGTGGGGTGGAATAGAGAGATGTCACATGTTATATGTTTAGTGGAGCGTCTTTTGGGAGACGGTGGGGGTAGGGAAGGGGGTCAGTATGGGCTGCGGTTGCTGATATTTCTTACTGCAGGCTACATTGTTAACAAGTTGTCTGACTGTCTGTCTGTCTGTCTTTTTTTCTGTATGTATGTATGTATGTATGTATGTATGCATGCATGTATACATGTGTATATATGTATGTGTGTATGCATGTATCTATGTATGCGTGTAGGCGTAGGAGTGGCTGTGTGGTAAGTAGCTTGCTTACGAACCACATGGTTCCGGGTTCAGTCCCATTGCATGGCACCTTGGGCAAGTGTCTTCTACTATAACCTCGGGCCAACCAAAGCCTTGTGAGTGGATTTGGTAGACGGAAACTGAAAGAAGCCCGTCGTATATATGTACATATATATGTATGTGTGTGTGTGTGTTTGTGTGTCTGTGTTCCCCCCCCCCCTCCAACATTGCTTGACAACCGATGGTGGTGTGTTTACGTCCCCGTAACTTAGCGGTTCGGCAAAGAGACCGATAGAATAAGTACTAGGCTTACAAAGAATAAGTCCCGGAGTCGATTTGCTCGACCAAAGGCGGTGCTCCAGCATGGCCACAGTCAAATGACTGAAACAGTAAAAGAGTATGTATATATGTGTATATGTGTGTATGTGTGTATGTGTGTATGCATGTATGTATGTATGTTTCCGCCTATTTTTAATTATTTGAAATCTTCCTGTAACGAAGGAGTTGGTTTCTAACAAACGTACAAAGCTTCATTGGTGGAATGTAGACAATAAAAACAAATTCGTGTTTTAAACTTAAAAAATGTTTTGCATATGTTTACTGTTCCACTTACAGAATGTATTTCTAATCTGCGTATTAGCTGGTTGATTTCTTTTTCTGAAAACCCTCGCTTATCCACCTTGTCACTTCGGCATTTACTCACGAAACCAAGTGCACCAATTATTATTTATGTTATTTGTGAATTTATAAGGCGGCGCGGTGGAAGAAACGTTAGCACGCCGGGCGAAATGCTTTGCGGTATTTCGTTTGTCTTTACGTTATGAGTTCAAATTCCGACGAGGTCGACTTTGCCTTTCATCCTTTCGAGGTCGATAAATTAAGTACCAGTTGCGTACTGGCGTCGATCTAATCAACTGGCTCCCTCCCCCAAAATTTCGGGCCCTTGTGCCTAGAGTAGAAACGATTATTTGTGAATCTATTATTTGGATATGCA
>NC_142933.1:1530703-1543203 GCF_046866305.1 Octopus bimaculoides | reverse complement strand
TATGATAAGTAGTGTGATTCATTTTTGGTTAGGAAACTAAGTTGAGCTAAACTTATTCATGCCATATTTGCCATATTTGCCATATTTGCCATATTTGCCATATTTGCCATATTTGCCTTACGGAAGGTTCGAATTGTTATCAGTTCTAGCAGTGAGGTTCCCTAACAAGATAATTTTGTTTTGTTTCGGTATTCTGGAACAGAATGCAGAGAAATTCCTTTTTACCTTCCATGCCTGCCTTAAATGTGGACGTACACTCATTGACGAATGCCGTATGTCTCTTAGAATAGGCATGATCAACATTTTTCGAGAAGGTCGGGTGACACATGACTCATCAAGCTGGTGGCACTGTTAAAAAATTTAAGATAATTTTTCGTTAGTCATACTATCCAGAAAGTTCCGCAGCAGCCTCTGGACCGCAGTTTGTCCATGACTGCCTTCGTGCCAGCAAACTTTAAGCAGAACGTCATAAGGCATATTTATGACCTCAGCTGTCCCTCATTGGCAAAGTCTTATTTCACTAGGAGCTGCAATGCCGATACTAAAGTGAGCCACTTCACTAGAGACGAGTACCGTACACCGTTCTGATCAAAGGTTGCTCGGTTTATCAATGAAAATTTGAAAGTTGGAATGAATTTTAATCTTTGATGCTTTTTTCGTATTTAAAGTACCCTTTTTTTAGCATCTTCCAATGCAGCGTTAACAGAGCAGATCCCCAAAATCTCTGATAATCAAACACGCAACCGGCGTCACTGTGCCATTTCATGGTTAAGGGCTTCTATAGAATCTTGAGATTAATATGCCTCAATATATATATACATACACACACACACACACACTCACACACACACACACACACACGCGCACACACACACGCACACACATATATATATATATATATATATATATATATATATAGAGAGAGAGAGAGAGAGAGAGAGAGAGAAAGAGAGAGAGAAAGAGAGAGAGAGATGTGTATTATGATTTCATTTTTCGGCCAAATTTCAACTAACAAAATTGGTAACTCATAAGTGGAAGTATAGCTACTATTCTTATATAACAAGAGGAGAGAGAGACAGGGTGTGAGAGAGAGATGATTAATAAGAATAAAATGCGTCAAACTCGGTGATTCGTCTTTGCCAGTTATTTTTTGTTGTCACGTGATGTAATTTTTTTCAGTAAATTATTTTGTAATTGAAGTTGTCAACGAACGTCTTTTGTTTTTGTTCTTTTAAACAATGTCAATTTAAAGTTGTGTTTTTTCTACTTTTACCCTTTTCGCTAATGAAAAGAGGAACTACGAAATGTAGCGACAGAGATTCCTAAAGAAGCCAATATTTAGTAAATGGTTATGTGAAGTCGTTGCTGATCCGTCTAAAATATATCTGTAGATGTGACGTCATGACAAAATATTCTATGTTAGTAAAACACAGCCAAATTATAAGTACACGATTGCAGTGATATTTAATATAATTCTTCTCTTTTTACCAAATTTTTGGTAAAAAAAAAATGTGATGGAATCTCGATGCTAACTTAACAATATATATCTGCTGCTTTCCTTCAGTTGACCCGGCACTCCACCGAGCCCGAGTCATCATCCGCACCGCAGCTCTCCTACCATCTTCACGCACTTCCACCGGCCGTATTCCACTCTCTCTCTCACCTACACCCGTCCATCCTCCCTCTAAAGCACAATCTCACCCATTCTTCTTTCTGATCCAACCACCGCCTCTATCTTTTCCATACCACCTCTCTTGTCTTAGAAATCTCCTTGTTAGAAGCTTCACAGCTCCCAGCTCCGCACAACCAGGAACCTTTAATTGTTCTCGCCGATGATGTAACACATGCCCCTACATCAGCAATATTACCACCATCACGGGGCCCAAGAAACAATATCACATTACACTCCACTTCTGTTGCACTTCGGTGAATCTCATATATTGCATCATATGCACATTCTGCGGTTGTCTTTACATGGGAGAAACAGAGCGACGCCTTGGGGATTGCATTCGCGAACACATCAGAAGCATAATGCTTCGTATACCAGGCCAACCTGTGGCCACCCACAACAAAACTATGAATTATTCTATTGAAGATTTATTAGTGTGTGATATGGCCTTGCACCACGAATCTCCCTTCTCTAGGAAATGAAAGGAGCAACGTCTCATATTTGATCTTGGCATTATATCTCAAACAGGTATGAATGAACGTTTTTCCTTTCATCTTTTCACCTCCTCTTACTTCCTTTTTACCCTTTTTAATCCTCCTACCACCCTCTCTATGCAACATTCCCGTATTTACTTAACTCTACTCTCTCCATCACCCTTTTCTTTCTCCTTTCTACACGTCCTCTCCTATAACTTTTGTTTCACGTTAGCAGCCCGTGTTATTCAGTGTCCATTATCAGTTGCAGACAGTTTTTCAAGTTGAGAGGATATAAACTCTGTTTGACTTTTTTCTCTTTTTCTTCTCTTTTTCTCTGCCCCCTGACGAAGGATTGAATCCGAAACGTTGGATATTCCACTCCTCACGGTAAGTTCCCCTTTCACTTATTCGGAGTTTTATCATGGCAACCGAATAATTGTCACATATTTTTACAGATAAATTCCCCTTTATACATAATATCGAGGTCTCTTTCTTTCTTTTGTTGTCTTTTCTATCTCTCTCTATCTCTCTCTCTCTCTATATATATATATATATATATATATATATATATATGAAGGATACCATGCTCTAAAAATGTGTGCGTAAGTAAAAGGGAGACGAGAAAAATGGACAATAGGAAAGTAAGAATGGAGATGTAAAACTTCTCGTTTGCTCTTTGATCCCGATTCAATGTTGTATTGGCGCATTTCTCCCACATGTAATTTGTGTGGAGAGAATCATCACTGAGTTGGAGGACAACGCAATTAAACGTCTGATGAGAAAACACGGTGGATAACAAACAAGGGTTCTTGTCTCGCCCTCGGACGTTTTTTTTCTTCTTTTCTTTTCTTTTTCTGTCAACCGATTACCATTAAAAATGGTTTTGGCCAACAAAGTTCGCCTAAAATATCACGCATTGATATCGAATTTCGAACTATATGGTTGTGGTGTAACATTTATTTATCAGCCTTGCTATACTTATACAGACATATTAAATGCACAGAATGTTTGTGCAAGTGTGTACATACACACACACACACACACACACACACATTATATATCTTTACATGTATATGTTCGTATGGAGGAGATGTCTTCCTGGGGCTATAAGCAACAGTAGCATCGTCCCCTATGGGTCCGCCACATTTAGGAGTCAAATATACTTCACGATTCCGGGCTGCTACTGTTTACGTCTCGCTCAGAGATTTATTATTGCTATACATACATATATATATATATATATATATATATATAGACAACTAATAAACAGATGCATACATACAGAGATAAACTTATATAGCTGCAGATATATACTTGTCTGTGTACAAATACACACATGTGTGTATATGTGTGTGTGTGTCTGTGTATGCATGTGTATACATATATATATATATATAAATGTATACACACACACACACACACACACACACACACACACACACACACACACACACACACACACACATATATATATATATATATATATATATATATATATATACTATATCTATATATATATAATGTACTGTTCCATGATGGTAAGATATATACCACCAGTACTCCATCTGGTGATATACATACATACATACATACATACATACATAAATATATATATATATGTATCAGTAAAACAATGGACCACTTTAGCTCTCTTAAGGAATTTGTAACGTTGTAAGATTTCCTATCGGGGTTAACACAACACGATCAGAGAGTTTCATTGTGGCGGAGAAGAATAGAAAAACGGAGAAAAAAACTGGATCAGTCACGCTGTGCGTTCTATACCCAGTTCCCACGGGTTCAATTCTAGCCATAACTTGCCTGTTTAAACATTTGCTATAGTTTTTGTTGTTTATAAGATAAAGATTAAAAAACAAGATCAAAGGATATTGAAGTGAAATAAACTCTACAAAAACATAATGAAAATAATAACAGCCCATTCCATCTTGGATATTTCAAGGGGTGTGGTCATGGGGTGGGTAAATAGTTTGTCTGTGATTGTAATTAAATTGGTTGGTTGTTGGAATTGGTCGTTCTCGTGAGTCTGCTGATTTTGTTGTTGAGGTGGTGGTATTTGTGGTCGTCCCGGTACTGGCGGTGGTGGTAGCGTTTCGTAGTAGTATAGTGATGACGGTGGGGGTATGGCGGTTGTAGTAAAGATAGTGGGGGTTGTGGCTGCTGCTACTGTCATAATGGTAACTGTGGTGGTGGTGGTAGTGGTGGTGGTGGTGGTGGTGGAGGTGGTGTTGACGGTGGTGACGGTGGTGGTGGTTTCGTTGTTATTTGGGATGGTGTTTGTGTGGTAGTGGTGAAGTGACAATGATGGTAGTTATAATAGTTTCGATGTTGCTTGGGTGTTAGAAGATGTCGGGAGGTCGTTATCTTTTAACCCAGGGTCAGCTGTGATCTAGCAGACTTATTTTCAGAGGTATTCTAACCATGACCATCGTATTTGGTGGGAAGATATACAGAAAACCCAACACCACATTAATCAAAATTAAGGTGGTGTTGTACCCACAATCGTAAAATCCTGGTTTCGATTCCCAGACCAAGCGATGTGTTGAATTCTTGAGCAAAACACTCCATTTCACGTTGCTTCTTGAGTTCCAGCAACAGATGGGGAGTTAACTAACCCTGCTATGAACTGACGTCCCGTTCGCGAATTTTTTTTTTCCCACGAGAGTTCCGGATCCCAGTGATGAACTCATTTGCATACAGTCAATCAGAGCTCACCTTAACAAACACACTCTACCAAGTAAACTCAAGACGAAGAACGGTGTTGTAAGTCGACCGATTGCCAAGTTATGCCCGATTTTAGAAGGAGACAAGTAATTAGATAGATTTTCATCTATACCTATAATCGGATTTTGTTAGGGCCCCATATGGTAAAGATGTGGATGGGAAAGATGTGGGGAGAGGGTGATGTACTAGTAACCATCTCCCCTTACTGCTTTACAAAGTAAACAACAACACAAATAACTACGCAGAGGCAGCCATGGTTGAAACAATAACAAGATCAAGAAGCATTATTAAAAGAGAAAAAGAAGCATGGTCATTCCTTACCCAAGTGACTTTATCTTAATCGCCCATCACTTATTATGCGCTCATAAATTAGTTTGATAGTTGAGCTCTGATTGGTTGTGTGTAGGAAAAAAATTTTGCGTCCTGTTCAGGGGTTAGTGTTGTAATGTCAGTCCCTTATTCGACAAGGAACCTGGATGAAGCTCCAGCCTTATGCGTCCTAGGGCTCGTGAAAAAATACGTATACAAGCATACAACTATATCTTTTATGTTTTACTTGTTTCAGATATTAGACTGCAGCCATGCTGGGGCACCGCCTTCGAGAATTTTTAGTCGGACGAATCGACCCCAAGTATTTAATTTTTTTCTAGCCTGGTACTTGTTCTTTCGGCTTTTTTGCCCAACTGCTAAGTTATGGGGATGTAAACACACCGACACCTATTGTCAAGTAGTTGCGGGGGGTAAACACATACGCACGCACACACACACACACACATATATATATATATATATATATATATATATATATATATATATATATATATATATATATATATATATATATATATATATAGGGTGTTTCAAAATTCGATATCATTTCGCAGTCTAATAACTTTGCCAGTTCTTGTTCAAATGACTTCAAATTTTAACAGCATGTGTAGAAACAGGTCAAAATTTTATGTTTAATGTTTGATGTTTATCTTTTCAGGTATAGAAATACCATTCACTGGGAGAGAAAGGGTGTTTTGAGTGTTGGAGTATGCTCGAACACAGTCGAACAAGACTGTGCAGCCTGCATTTGTGAGAGAGTTCTCTAAAAAGTCACCAACGGCAATAAAGATTTGGACATGGACAAAAAATACTAAGAGGAATTTTAAGAGGACAAAAAATTATCTAAGCAAAAAATTCTAAGGGCAAAAGGAACTGGACGACCACTAACATCGGAAGAAACGGTAGAGCAGATTCACTAAAAACTCTTGCGAAGCCCCAAGCAGTCCATAAGAAGAATAAGTCTGGAAATTTAGATTCTTCCAACGACAGTTTGGCTCGTCCTGAGGAAAGGCTTGCTAATGAAACCCTACAAGCTGCAGCGAAATCAGGCCACAACGGCAGATGAAAAGCAAAATTGCAAACAATTCTGTGTTGATATGCAAGAGAATCTTGAAGAGGCTGAGCTCAAGAAACGTCATGTTTTCAATGATGGGGCAACATTTCATACGAATGGCAAAGTCAATAAGCATAATATTCGCATTTGGGACGAAGAAAATTCCTATGCCATAGTCGAGCATGAGAAGGACTCACCAAAAGTGAATGAGTTGTGCGCCATCTCCAAGAAGCATCTTCATGGCCCGTTTTTCTTTGAGGAAAATGTTTATCTGCAAATGCTCCAGGACTGGCAAATGGATGAGCTCATTGCAAATGAAGAGGACAGGGCTCCACCTTACCGGAAGCTCACTGTGCGGGCTTATCTCAATAACAGTCTGCGAGGGAGATGGATCGGGAGTGCTGGTGATGAAGACAATGTGCTGTTGAAATGGCCGCCACGTTCACCTGACCTGACACCTTGCGATTTTTTTTATCTGGGGCTATGTGAAGGACCTGATCTATGTCCCTCCTCTTCCTGGAAACCTAGAGGAACTTGAGCAGAGTATCACTACCGAACTGGAGACTGTTCCCCAAGACATGCTGCATTGTATTCGGGAGGAGCTGGACTACCGACTTGACGTGTGACGTGTCTCAGGCAGTGCGCATACTGAACATTTGTGAAATCGTTCATGGAATCCACATACCTTTGAATTTCTCATTCAAATTTGGAGGAATAAATCTTTTGTTGCTCAACATTAAACCTGTTTAGTTTCATTTGCTTTGACTATGTAGTTTCTGTGATATTTACATCTCAAATGATATCAGATTTTTTGAAATACCCTGTATATATATATATATATATATATATATCGAGATATATATATATATATATATATATATATATATATATATATATATGCCAGGTTTCTTTCAGTTTCAGTCTACCAAATCCACTCACAAAACTTTGGTTGACCCAAGGCTATAGTAGAAGACACTTTCTCAGTGTCATGTAGTGGGATTGAACCTAGAACTATGTAGTTGGGGAGCAAACTCATCAATTGAAATATGTAAATAAGGAAGCATTAAATAATTGGTTGATTAATTAAGTGATTGGCAATGAGTTACATTTACGGGACTGATACGCTCTAACGACGGTGATGAGTAAAGTACGTGTACGTGGGCAGCAATTAAACTTTTGATGGGCAGATATTATATAATCTGCTTCACTTAAGAACGCTGAGATTTTTCTTCTCTAGTTTATAGCCTGCTTTGTTCTTTCAACATACATTAATAAAACTATATTGATTGACACAAAGGTAAATAAACAGTTAGACAAACAAACAAATAGATAGATAGATAGATAGATAGATAGATATATATATATATATATATATATATATATATATTATAGAGAGGGAGAGAGAGAGAGAGAGAGAGGTATACATACATATATATAGAGAGATAACATACATACAGACAGACAGACAGGCAGATATTTAGACCGACAGACAAATAGACAGACAGATATACAGACAGCTAGACCGACATACAGACAAACAGATAGACAAACAGGTAGATAGATAGATAGATAGATAGATAGATAGATAGATAGATAGATAGATAGATAGATAGATAGATAGATAAATGGGGTGTCAATATATGTCTGTAAGCATATTTGATCAATCTGTTTGCATCTTTGTATATATAAATGTGTGTGTATGTATGAATGTGTGTTTAATGATATAATGATAAATTAAATAAAGATGGAAAACCTAATTAGCAATATATACACCCATTGTATTGTATACAACTGTTCGAGTAAATATACTAATAGAAATGATAAGATCAGCAAATTTTCGTATAAAACTCACCACACCCGCCATTAAAACGGCCATATCACAAAACAATCCTTAACAATTTCTATCACATATACTAAAAATTACCCTTTTCCAATATTTCTTAAATGAAAATATAAAAGACAGACCTGAAAGAGACATGGAGTAGAGAGGGCATGTCACTGGTGAGGTCGCGGGTAACGGCGAAAGGACTTTGACGAATCTAGTTGATTGATTGATCGAACGTTAATCAAACGATCGATTAGTTCATCTTTCAAATAATTAGCCAATCGACTAATAATGAAATAAGGGAAATAGGGCCAGCGCGTGTGGTTCTTATTGGCATAATGACCCCACCAAAATACAACAAAATCTGTTTCAATACACACGTTCACATCAAGAATTTTGCAAAACCAAATACAAAATCGAAAGTAAATAAAAAAAAATTGAATGGGGCGCTTTCTCGGCCCTGCTACGGCAAACTTTTGAATGAGTTTTACGGAAATGCAAAATTATTCAAAATATGAAATTTCCAAAAAGACCAGATACTTTTATCTTGGAAGTCACTTCCAGCCAGGCAGCCAACAAGGAACGATAAAACGGTCTTCAAGCAACCCCTTATTAATTTGGGAGTTAAAAAAGAAAAGGGAAGAAAAAATGACCTAACAGGAATCCTCCCTAAGATTCGAAAGTGATCAACGCAAGATTTAAGAGAATTAATAAGAAATTTACTTAGGAAACAAAAAGGAAGAAAGTTCCGGAAATGTCCGAGTAAAGGTGGGGGGGAAAGGATGAGAATTAACAGAAAGACAAGTCACATGATGAAGCGGCGCGATAGAAGACGGTTGTGTAGAACGCTTTCTACTTTAGGCACAAGGCCTCCGATTTGTGGAGAGGTGACTAGTCGATCACATCGACCCCAGTGTTTCACTGGTGCTTAATTCATCGACCACGAAAGGATGAAAGGCAAAGTCGACCTCGGCGGAATTTGAACTCAGAACGTAGCGGCAGAGAGTGAGAGAGAAAGAGAGAGAGAGAGAGAGAGAAAGAGAGAAGAGTGAGAGAGAATAAGAGTGAGAGAGAATAAGAGTGAGAGAGAATAAGAGTGAGAGAGAATAAGAGTGAGAGAGAATAAGAGTGAGAGAGAATAAGAGTGAGAGAGAATAAGAGTGAGAGAGAATAAGAGTGAGAGAGAATAAGAGTGAGAGAGAATAAGAGTGAGAGAGAAAACGAGAGGATGAGAGTGGGCGGAGAAAGAGAGAATAAGAGTGAGAGAGAAAGAGAGAGAGAGAGAGAGAGAGAGAGAGAATAAGAGTGAGAGAGAATAAGAGTGAGAGAGAATAAGAGTGAGAGAGAATAAGAGTGAGAGAGAATAAGAGTGAGAGAGAATAAGAGTGAGAGAGAATAAGAGTGAGAGAGAATAAGAGTGAGAGAGAATAAGAGTGAGAGAGAAAACGAGAGGATGAGAGTGGGCGGAGAAAGAGAGAATAAGAGTGAGAGAGAAAGAGAGAGAGAGAGAGAGAGAGAGAATAAGAGTGAGAGAGAATAAGAGTGAGAGAGAATAAGAGTGAGAGAGAATAAGAGTGAGAGAGAATAAGAGTGAGAGAGAAAACGAGAGGATGAGAGTGGGCGGAGAAAGAGAGAATAAGAGTGAGAGAGAAAGAGAGAGAGAGAGAGAGAGAGAATAAGAGTGAGAGAGAATAAGAGTGAGAGAGAATAAGAGTGAGAGAGAATAAGAGTGAGAGAGAATAAGAGTGAGAGAGAATAAGAGTGAGAGAGAATAAGAGTGAGAGAGAATAAGAGTGAGAGAGAAAAAGAGAGGATGAGAGTGGGCGGAGAAAGAGAGAATAAGAGTGAGAGTAGAGAGAGAGAAAAGGAGAAAGACGTTGAAGTTGTTAAGAGAAGATCAAAATTGTTATAAACTCGCTTCTGAACTAGATTAAGTAGAGGAAGAAGAGCACCAGCTCAAACGTGACAGCTCAAACGTGACGAGCCTCATCTAAAGAAAAACGTATCTGCAATTGTCTTTCGCTGGTGAAAACAGTTATCAACCAATTATCCTTTTTGCCAGATGTTTCGATGTAATTACATGTAATTGATATTTTTTTTTAATATTTTAATAATAAATATGCCGTGATTTATATAACATTAATTGTGGTTAGGGAGAAGTAGCAATTAATGATATGAAACCGAAGAAAAGAATTCTTAGAAAAACATTGGAAAAAAAAAGGATAATTAGACACAAGCATACTAATTGTTATGTCAATCTCAAATCATGTCAATAATTCGAAAGAGTAATTGAAATAATTAATTCGCTTTCTGAGAAATCAATCCTAAACAAAAACAAATGCTAAAACAATGCTCTCTCAAAGAACACGCCTATTACTAATAACACTCCATATTTGTTACACAACTTGCTCCACTCCCTCAGTCACTGTCTACTACTGTTACTATATCCCTTCTATCCATCTTTCACCCACGGTTATTGTTACTATACCACATCCTGTACAATTACAACTAATATTTTACCTTCTCTACTTCGCCTTCTACTATTACAACTTCCCTACCTCATCCTTCCCTTCTTTCAGTTTCAAAAAATTTCAAAATTTACTGTAGTACGATACATTTTGTCACCGGTGTATAATTGTCTTTATTTTGAACGCCAAGGTGTTTTCCGTCACGTGAGGGTTAACGTTAGGAATATACTTCGGCCACTGGATATTATCAAGGAATGTTACGTGGATACAATAATGAAAATAATAATAATAATGTGTTAGTTATACTGTTGGCACTCCGTCGCTTACGACGTCGAGGGTTCCAGTTGATCCGATCAACGGAACAGCCTGCTCGTGAAATTAACGTGCAAGTGGCCGAGCACTCCACAGACACGTGTACCCTTAACGTAGTTCTCGAGAATATTCAGCGTGTCACAGTGTGACAAGGCTGACCCTTTGAATTACAGGCACAACAGAAACAGGAAGAGTGAGAGAAAGTTGTGGTGAAAGAGTACAGCAGGGTTCGCCACAATCCCCTGCCGGAGCCTCGTGGAGCTTTAAATGTTTTCGCTCAATAAACACTCATAACGCCCGGTCTGGGAATCGAAACCGCGATCCGATGCCTGCAAGTCCACTGCCCTAACCACTGGGCCATTGCGCCTCCACGTTAGTTATATAAAACTAATTCAAACGTACAACAAAGTTGCAAGAGAATGATATTAAGCGAATATTCATTTCTACTCTAGGCACAAGGCCCGAATTTTGGGAGAGGGGGCCAGTCGATTAGATCGACCTCAGTATGCAACTGCTACTTAATTTATCGACCCCGACGGGATGAAAGACAAAATCGACTTCAGCGGAATTTGAACTAAGAACGTAGAGACAGACGAAATACCGCTAAGCATTTCGTTCGGCGTGCTAACGATTCTGCCAGCTCGCCGCCTTATTAAATGAATATTTCAGGAAAACTGTAATTGCTGGTTAAACGTTATTATTGTTCTTTATAACATATATTTATTTATGCAAATGGGAAATTTGTTTTACCATATTTATTTCTTTATGGCCTACAGGTGGCTAAACATAGAGAGGACAAACAAAAGGGTTAAGTCGTTTACATCGACCCAAGTGTGTAGCTGGTACTTATTTAATCGACCCCGAAAGGATGAAAGGCAAAGTCGACCTTGACAAAATTTGAACTCGGAACGTAGAGACAGACGAAATACCGTTAAGCATATCGTCCGGCGTGCTAACTTCTCTGCCAACACGCCGCTTTGTTGAATGAATATTTCAGGAAAACTGTAATTGCTGGTTAAACAGTATTATTGTTCTTCATAACATATATTTATTTATGCAAATAAGAAATTTGTTTTACCATATTTGACGGCATTGAAGATATACGAGTATATTAGATGTGCCCCCAATTTCAACAGCGCATATTCAGGAAATAAAGTTTTTATTATATTAAAACATGTAACATAGGCAACTATAAAGCATGTAATACAAGACCTGGGTTATGATGGGTGTGGGGGTTGGGTGGATGGAATGTCTCATAAAAACTGAGTTTTATATGCCATCAAATACAAATTATATCTTAAGATAATACATTATTTTATTCGAAAACTTAGTGTTCATATTATTTTGTATAAGCATCATGAAATTTGAAGAAAAAAAATAGGATAATTGTAAAACTTATAATTACTACATTTGTGTAACATCACCTGATATTACCCACAGCAGGAAAAGTACGTTCCCAACAATATCAGTCATATGAGGAATAACAATCAGGTTATATGATTAACGAGTATTAAACACACGTTTTGAAACAGATTTTTACGCATACATTACATTCTATCGCCAAGGAGTATACTTGTTCCGAGTCATGGATTAAAACAAGTAATAATCCGATGGAGTTGATTTCAGA
>NC_142933.1:1518203-1520703 GCF_046866305.1 Octopus bimaculoides | reverse complement strand
AACACAGATAAGGAAAGTATTATAACTCGGTTAACTAACTAAATGGCTTGTCATTATTTCTACGAAACTCAAGATCAGCGAAAGTATAGCAGCAAGGATACGGATAAAGAGAGAATTGTGAGATTGTTTACAATCCAACAGCATCGTCACACTTGCGCTCATTTACGCAGCGAGATGTGGACTGCTACGAAGTAGGAAGGACAGCAGTTGGCTACGATACAGGTCCTTAGGAAGATCCCTACTGGGAATATTACGTGGGAGCGTATCTGAAACGAGTTAGAGAATGCAATGAAGTGAGCGATATGATTGCGGAAGAGCGATATGGCCACGACGGGACAACTTTTGCTGGCCCGGGCATGTTGCATCGCCTAGACACAGCAGGTGAACCGGTGAAGTTGTTCAGTGGTAAAAGAGAGATCGAAAGAAAAAGAAAACTCACGAGATCTCCAAGACAATGGAGAGGCGGTAGGATTAAACAATCGTGGACCGAATCAAAGGGAAGGCGTATACATACACTCAGCTGCCCAGCGGATGTTAACATAAAGCTGAAGATCAGTGAAAAAGAGAACACCTATGCTGAACTATTGAGAAATCTGCAGTTACTCTATCCGAATTACAAGTTCAGGTTTATACCTGTAATTATTGGAGCCCTAGGGAATGAAACCCACTGCCTACATATCAATCTTGAGAAATTAGGCTTCTCAAAACCAGAAAGGAGAAAGCTAATTCCAAGACTACAGATCCAATCCATTACTGGAACTGTAAAACTTTCCAGAAGTTTATCATTTAAGAATAAATGAGCATGTCTAGATATGTAACTATGTGCATGAGAATATATACATAAAACATACAAATCGAACTCACTACCTCAAGATTATGAGCCTGACGCTCTAACTACCGAGCCATGCGGCTTCATGGAACAAAAACAAAATAATAATGATAAAAAGAAATTCTATTTTTTAGGTTACTTCAACGATAATTCATTGTTTCAGAACCTTGGGGGCTTTCATTGTATTTAAGAAGAAAACAAACATTTTATTATTCCTTTATTCGTTATCTTCTTTTATTTCTCAAAAAATGTATTGTTTTTATCAACAATCTGTCATCTTGGCCTCCCCCTTCGTATCACTTAAGTATAATACTCCAAAGATATGCTCAGCAAGCAGTCTTTTTTTAACTCGTCCTCGTTAACCACATATTCTCTTAGCGTTTTCTTTCACAATGCATTCATATGTATTAGTGTTAACCTGTGTCTCCGTACACTTTTGCTGTTCCTGGTACGTTCCGTCCGTGTGTACATGTGAATACCTTTACGCGGAAATAACTATATTCGTTTATATACGATGAATGCGTTGTGTGTGTGTATATATATATATATATACTATTTTTACTCTTTTACTTGTTTCAGTCATTTGACTGCGGCCATGCTGGAGCACCGCCTTTACAGTCGAGAAAATCGACCCCAGAGCTTATTCTTTGTAAGCCTAGTACTTATTCTATCGTTCCCTTTTGCTGAACCGCTAAGTTACGGGGACGTAAACACACCAACATCGGTTGTTAAGCGATGCTGGTGGGACAGACACAGAAACATACAAACGCAGATATATATATATATATATATATATATATATATATATATATATACGACGGGCTTCTTCCAGTTTCCGTCTAATATATATATATATCGTTGCTATTATGTTAAAGTGTCGTATGTCCAAATTTGTCCAAATGCGATTTTTTTTCAATATTTATTTTTGCTTGCAGTAGCTGGTTCTTTTAGTCAAACTATCGTATCTCCAGCTTCTGCAAATGCCAAGATATCAAAAAATTGTCAACGGTTTTGCTATGGAATGGTGTAACTATTTCGTTTTCTGAAAAAAAAACGTTTCGTACTTACGACACTTTTGCATAATAGCAACGATATGTGTGTGTGTGTGTGTGTGTGTGTGTGTGTGTGTGTGTGTGTGTGTGTGTGTGTGTGTATCGATAGACGGATGGATGGGTTGGTGGACGTGTGTGTTCCATAATAAAAACACGATTTTGTTCGAATTTAGTCCTTTTTATTAAAATCTTTTTAAGTATGCTGTTCCTTTATATTCGGAACGACAGCGTCCCTAAGTATATTTGTCAATTATCATTTTGAAATTATGATTTATTTTACGAATGATGGAGTTGGGTGTTGATTTTTGGTTTGTATTTTTCAGCTATATTAAATTTTTTGTACAATTCTATATAAAATTATATTATCATCAACTAATATTATTTAACTTAATACGTATGTGCAGATACCTTTGCGCTCTAACTGTTATATGTTAAGAACATCCTAGGAATATTGGATTGCACATTGAAACTACAGGAAAGATTATACCATATAATCTTTTTGTGTCTTATTTCTTTGTTTACGAATATTAGCGTTGTTTTGTATGTAATGTATTCTAAATTTTAGCTAGTCTTTTAATGCGTTAGTCTTTTAATGCAGCATGAGTGAAGGAATTATTGT
>NC_142933.1:1510703-1513203 GCF_046866305.1 Octopus bimaculoides | reverse complement strand
CACTATCCAGATCTATCACCACCGCCGCCGGTACCACTGCAAACACCACCATCAACATCAACAGCCTCGCCATCACGAGCCAATGTGGGTGGCCTTTTTTTATGCCAATTCAGTCCAGAAGTAAAGGGCAGTGTCCATGACCTATTACTTTCCCAGAGCCTTTGAGAGTGGCAAAATTAAAGAAACAAGTCATACTCAAACCAGAGACTTGTTCCGGTCCCTTGAAACTGAGTGAATTTTCTCTAAAGACACTCAAAGACCAGACGGTGATATGAAATCGGGCGCCGGATTAAGTACCAACCAAGATCTTAGAAAATCCGGAGCCAGAACAATTACTAAAAAGACATCTCGAATGATGCTACAACAAATCTGCCATTTACCGCTTTGAATTTATTTTCTCGACCCCGAAAGGATGAGCGGTAAATTTCATTTCGGTAGGGATTTGAACGTAAGGTATAAAGAGTCAAAACAAATACCACGTGACATTTCGTCCTATGTTGTAATTATTCGGCTAATTCCTTGTCAAGAAGTCACTCGACCTGCTAAAAATAGTTGGTAAATCTCTTTCATATCTTTCTTTGACATTGGAAATTGAAAAAGCTCATTGGAAAATGTAAACATATATTTTCTGTCTAAAAAGATGGAATGGTCATGACTGGAACGCCTTTGCTCATAGGCCTGCTTCATCAAGGTTGGCCAGGAACTAGACAACAGCAACATTATTATTGATGATACCACCAACATCAATATGCCCACCATTACCAACCAACATTACCACCACCTAAACCAATATCACCACCATTACTACTACTACTACCATCACCATCACTACCTCCAATACCAACGATTACAACTGTTTCACTTCCGCTTCCCTCACCGCCAATAACAACATCATTCAAACAGTGACGGAGCTGTCGTCTGCTTTCCTTCAATTTCTCTAATGGCGTCGAACATATAGAATTTCTCTTCAATTAAACTTTCAGTGTGTGTTTTTGTTTGTTGTTGTTTTTCTAACTCTAGTTTCAATTCCACTCAAGAAAGTCTCCGAAAAAAACATAAAACTTTATTTTTGTTGATGTGAGATGTGAAGTTCGTCAGTGGTAGGGGTGGGCTGAGTATCTGGGATGGAGTTTTGGAGTGGTGGACGGTTGGCAGGGAGGGTACACGTTGTGGTGGCTAATTACAAGTAATTGAGTGTCGTAAGAAGGAATGTATTTGACTACAGGCCTTCTGGTGGAGGCGGCGGCGGCGGCGGTGGTGGTGGTGGTGGTGGCTGTGGTGGCTTTCATGATGGTGATGGTGGAGTGGTGTTGGTGGTTGTAGTAGTGACTTTAGTGGTGGTGATGGTGGTGGTGGCGGTGGTGGTGTGTTGATAATAGAGGTCATGGTAGTTGACAGGTGATGATGAGGCAGTCGGGATAGAGGTGATGGTGAGGGTCGATGCTGGTGGCACTGGTTGTAAGAGATTATGACGATGGTGATGCATGGAAAATTGTAACGGTAGTGGTGGTGGTGGTGGTGGTAGAAGTAGAAACAGTGGTAGCAACGGTTATGGTAGTGGTGGTGGTAGTTTTGATAGTGGGTTTGTTAGAAGTAATAATGTTGTCGGTGGCAGTGGTGATGGAGGTGCTGATGCTGTTGTGTGACGTTAGCAGTGATGGGCCAGGTGCTGTGGTGGGATGGAAGGGGCATCTGTGCTGGTGGTATGGCTACTACCAGAGTCATTAGATGTGAGTCCATTAGATGTGAGTCCATTAGATGTGATTCCATAGTACAAACGATTGTGGAAATGTTAGTGTTCGATCGAGCAGACTTTTCTTTTAGCAAATTCACTCTAACCATGTCCACCACGTCGATTTCAAATTATCTAAGGTTAAATCATCTAATGAGTCCTTCTTTTCCTACGAATGTAGAGTGTGATTTAAGGAAGATTTGGCTGCTAGTTCTATGAGGTCGAGACAGTTAAGAGGTTTCTCGTAAACCTTAGTAGCGTGCTAAGTGGTGAGTACATTGGGGTTCTTAATGGAATTGGTTGAAAAGAATTGTCATAGAATCTCTAACTAGACGGCAAAAGGGAGCTAGAGAGCCGCCCAACAACTATGGTCTCTTTGACGTGATGGGGAACATCAGCCAGGTAACCACACATGTGCTTTCCCTGGACCTTTTGTTTTTTCCTTCTTTGGATCTTTCATTTCTTCTCTTTCTGACAAAGAGCTATGCTCGAAACGTAAAACGAAAACACTCTTTTATCTACCTTTACTGGTACTTATTCTATCGGTCTCTTTTGCTGAACTGCTACGTTACAGGGACGTGAACACACCAACATCGGTCTATACAGCACCATCGTGCTACCAACAGCACTGTATGCCAGTGAAACTTGGAAAGTAACATCAACAATATCCAAGAAACTGGGTGTATTCCATCAGAGGTGCTTGCGGAAAATATTGAAGATCTCCGATCGCGACCACATCACAAATACTGCAATCCTCCAGCGAGCAGA
>NC_142933.1:1505703-1508203 GCF_046866305.1 Octopus bimaculoides | reverse complement strand
GGAGAAGTCAACGATTTTTTATTACTTTTATTGTGTAAGTTGAAAAATAATGATAAATAAATATATTTTGCTTGTATCTAACGAATTCCCACGGTTATGGCAAAAATAGATGATGAAGTGGAAAAATGGTGGCGGAAAATACCAGGAATCCTTTAAATACAGACAATAAGAATTAATTTTTTCGAAACTATTTTCTAACGTACGCTATCGGAATAATTCTGAAAACTAAGGCAAAGTTGTCTCTTCAAAGTAACTATATTCCCTCTTTGTACGATGTGTGAAAATATATACATATACTTATATGTACGTATGCATATGTATAAATGTATTCATGTATTTATGTTTGTATGTATACATGCATGCATGTACGTACGTATGTATGTTTGCATGTATGTATGTATGTATGCATGTACGCTTTTTTCTTTAAATTTAATTTAAGCTCTTCTTGAGAGAGATCAAGCCGGTTGCTAACAACCTCTTCGATAACTTCATAAAACCAATCGTTAATTTAGTTTTAATATATTTAATACAGCATTAAATAATAATTTTGTTAGGGTTAATATAACTAACACAACTTATTAAATGTAGGAAGCTTTTAAATTACAGATAAGTCAGTGTTATCAAGTTTAATATATGAGAACGCTAAGTAGGCATATGAGGTGAAAAAGATAACAAGAGGGAATAGTATGTATGAGAGAGAGAGAGAGAGAGAGAGAGGAAGGGGTGAGGGGGGAGTAGGGAAATTTGATATTAAAATGAAGATCAATAGGACAAAAGTGATATGAATGAAGAGAAAGAAAATAAAGATAATTAGTTTCATAATGAAGTTGTAAAGTAGATAATAATTAATGAATTTATGTAATCTTGATGAATACGTATTCCAAATGTAAGAAAAACTCTCTTTTTCCCCATTATATCTTTGGTATCTTTCTCCCCCCCCCACCTCTCCATAATTACAACAACAATACTCATAACGTGAACACATTTATTTGCTATTATATATATATATATATATATATATATATATTTATAGTCAATCCAAACAAGAACAAGCAAGAAAAAAGCAACAACGCGAGGACGTGGAACAAGTATTGTGTTATTGGAGGCTCAGGAAAGGAAAGGAAAGAAAGAGGATGTAAATATACGCTGAGCCATTGTCGGGCGCTAATTACTGATCTCGGTCGAGATGATTACCGTCAATTCAACCTCGTTGTTTGATTTTTTTTCTTTAAAAAAACCGTTATTACAGGGTTAATTCAGGAGCAGATAATTCAGTTTCTCGACCAATTGAACCTGCGTCGCCGAACGACGGAGATCCAGGAGATCCACCTTCTCCCTACATATCCATACACACATACATACACATACATCCATATAGATATACACACATACATGTATACATACACATTATTTTATCTCAGCTCATTCAAGCTGCACATGTTGGCTGAGTGCTTCTTGCTCTATATTACTCAACATAGTCTCCATTGCAAGCGATGCATTTACACCACCGTTGAACCTATGAAAACATTCGCGTTTTTACTGTTCTACCCACTTCTTTACAGCTACCGTCACGTCGCCTGTATTATACACTTGTTGTCCCCAAAGACTGTCTTCATTGGACCGAAGAGGTGACAGATCCGGGTTGTACGATCAGTTAAATGGCGATAGATCCGTGTTGTACGATCAGTCAAATGGCAACAGATCCAGGTTGTACGATGGATGGGGGATCACTGACCACTAACCAGACCAATTTTAGGATTGAATGATTTCTTACCAAACATTTATGGTCACACATTGTCGGTTCTGTTTTATAATTAACTAACAAATTAGTTAATCCCTTAATTGTTTTCAAATTTTGGCACAAGGCTAGTAATTTCGGGGGAGGGGAAGTCGATTACATTGATCCTCCCCTCCCGCCCCGTGTTCTACTGATACTTATTTTATCGACCCCGAAAGGATGAAAGGTAAAGCCGACCTCGGCGGAACTTAAGCCCAGAAAGAAAAGACAGACAAAATGCCGCTAAATATTTGCCCGCCTTAAATCAATTAAACATTGTTAATTGGCTTAGGAAAGTTGTTTCGTCACACTCTTTGATTTAACAGATGAAATGGTTCTTCGTAACATGCAGGGTTCTTGAATTGAGAAACCAACGGGGCGTAACGTTATAAATAAACACCAGCAAAGAACAAATGCAGGAGTGAAACGTCAAAGTGTGTAATTATACGCCCTTCGCCACTGAATTAATGAGTAAATTTGTTAATTAGTTGATTAATGCATTCATTAATAAAACAGAAGTGAACTACAAACCGTGTCAGGGATTTATTGACAGAATGATCCTCCGTAATTACAACAATATCAGTTTCGCCTCAAGAAATACACTTCAGGATTCCTTCAAAACACACACACATACACACACACACACGCATGCATATATGTATATGCATATGTATATATAAGCGTTTGTATGCATACATACACATATATACATTAATACATATG
>NC_142933.1:1488203-1500703 GCF_046866305.1 Octopus bimaculoides | reverse complement strand
TTTTTGTATATATGTATATATATGTGTGTATATGTGTGTGTGTAAAAGAAGAAAAAGAAAATGGAGATTGGGAAGTTGATAATTGTTTATTATTAACAGCAAATTAACGATCATCCCTTACAGCTGTTTCAATTAATACTCAGTAAATATTAAGTAAATATTAAATTTATATGGCCTGGGCATAGTATGTTTAAAGGGAAAAAATATACCCTTGGATGTTTTATATGTATTTATGGATTCAATATAGCAGACTGAATGATACGGTTTATGATTTATATTGTTATATGTTCGTTCGAGGAGTTTACAGGTTGATTGGAGGTAAGATAGAATAGGTTAATAGAATTAGGACAATACATAAATAAATTAAATAGAGACGGTAGAGGAAATTTAAATATAAATATAAATATGGTAATTTTATAGTTAATAAAAGAATGAAATATTTGTTTATAAATAAAGTTATGAAAATGTGTATGTATGCATGTACGCACGTATACAGATACACACATACATATTTGCATCCGTACGTCCATATATATATACACAGACATACGCATATACTCACACATATACATGCATTTACACGTACACACATATCCACGCATGTATGTATATACGTATATCTATACATACACATGCGCGAATACATTAATACGTATGCACACTCACATATACATATATGTATATATATGTTTGCACTTTTTACCCATCTTTCTCTCTCTCTCTCTCTCTCTCTCTCTCTCTCTATATATATATATATATATATATATATATATATATATATATATATATATATATATATATATAATATATATATATGCGCATATGTGTGTACGTGTACGTATGTATATAATTTTCGGTTGACGAATTCTAGACCCCAATTATAATCCGAAGTTTTAGATTAAAAAAAGTGAAGCTCAACAGTAAAATAATTCTTTTGGGTTTCCCGCCAAACCAAGTTAGTAAAATATATTAGAAATACTTAACATTCATAGGATTTCATATAAATAAAGTTGTTGATGTCATTTCCGTTCTCATTTTCGGTTAGAATTTCAGTAGTTGCTAATTTGTAATGTCAACTAAGTCAAATATATTCAAGTTATTTTTACCATTTCAGTTAATGAAAAACTATCGATGTTCAGATTCCGATGAAATTTCATCTTTATTTTTAATTGTGTAAAATAATGGATCTATTCATTCTGAATATTTGATCGTGAATATCTGATCACTTGTTTTTCGTCGACGGAGGATACCCCCTCCTCCTTCTCCTCCTCCTTTTCGACGTTTTGTGTTCATAACACACATGATTCACTGATTGGCCAAGCATCGTCTAAAGGGAGGTGATCTCCGGTGATGAGAAACAACAGCGATCAGATATTCACATTCCAATCAGCAAGAACGTATTAAGAATACATAGAGACCTTATTGTTTAGATTCTCGCTGTTCTGCATGCACCTCATAAATTATTAATTGCATAATAAACATTCTTCAATAAATTAACCAAAATTTCAGATAAAACAATTTTTAAAATCGAATTGTTTTGTACCAAGACGTGAATGAATACTAATTTGTCGTTTTCCATTGGAGAGTTGGACAGAATACCTTGTGTCTTTTGTTCCGGCTCTTTGTGCTCTGAATTTACATCCAGCCGAAGTCACTTTTGCTTTCGCTCTTAATGAGTCTATAAAATAAGACCCCCGTCTAATGTGGCAATCGGTTTAGTCGAGTCACACCTCTTCCTAGATCTGTGATTTTTGTGTCAATGTTAAGTAAAAATATTAGTGATTAGATCAGGCTGTAACTAAATGACACAAATCTAGAGCCGCCGTCGGTCGGGGTTGACCAAATATTTGTTCATGTAATGTGCAGGCATGGGCAAGCTGTTCGTAGAAGAATGGCAGTTGGCCATATATATATAAATTTCAACTCTCAACCCAACCGATGTTATCTAAGAAAATGGCCACGTTCTTAGGGTTGCTGCAGCTTGGCACCAGTGCCGTCGCAGGTGTTGCTTTTAGAATACAAAAGGCCAGATGACACAAGGAAAGGATCAAATACCATAGTTCCATTGATTCCCCACCTCAGTTTTGTAAATTTTTATCGATCCCGGAAGTAAGCGCGTGACCTAGTTAGATTATTGCATTCACGATCTCAAGCGGTGTGTTGTGTTCTAAAATGAAATTCTTCATTTCACGTTGCTCCAGTGCATTCACCTGTAAAGAAGTTCCAACCATAATTGAAAGGTTATCTCTGCGACGAACCGGCATCCGGCTGAGATAGGAATGTTGTAATCTCGGTTATTTATACACCAAGGAAATCCGGTTAAGTTTCAAGTTAAGTTTCGACTTAATGAGTCCTAAATTTCTTGATCTCCAGCGTAAGAAGCTGTGCAAAGGCAATAATGATAATAATAATAATAATAATAATAATGGTTTGAAGGGCAACAATTTGGTGGGGAGGGGATGAGCTGATTACATCGATCCCGTTACTTAATTTATCAACCCCCGAAAGGATAATTTTTACTAAAGTCACAAGGCCAGAAATTTTAGAGAAAAAGGATTAGTTGATTTTATCGACCCAGAAAGAATGAAGGGCAAAGTTGCTCTCGGCGGAATTTGAACTCAGAACATAAAGAGTGTCGAAATGCCGCGAAACATTTTGTCCAGCGTGGTAACGGCTCTGCCATCTCTCCGATGATGAGACAGATGAATAATGAATAAATAAAACGAAACATAACATGGACAAGGGTGAACAGGAGTAAATTATGTAGACACAAATCATGTATAAATGATTTACTATTAAAACAAAATCCAGTTGTATTTTTGTTGTAATAAATAATCCAAACATATATAACCGACTAAGACTATTGTCGGGTCAGTTAACTGCATACATTGGGTAATTGTTGGAGAGTTTTAATCACTGAGGCTTTACAGTTGAGTGGAATCGACTCTGTGTGTATGTATGCACACACATATATGTACAAATGTGTGTGTGTGTGTGTGTGTGTGTGTGTGTGTAATTGATTCTGTTACTATCATTTTAAAATTATGATAATAGCAGAGTCAACGGTATTTTCGCAAATTATTTTCGTGAATTATTTTTTTTTTTCTCGTGAGTTATTTGCTCCGAATTGAAATATGTGTGTGTGTGTGTGTGTGTGTGTGTGTGTGTGTGTGTGTGTGTGTGTGTGTGTGTGTGTGTGTGTGTGTGTGTGTGTGTGTGTATGTGTGTGTGTGTGTGTGTGTGTGTGTGTGTGTGTGTGTGCAATGGATGTACTCAGGACTTCAAAGTCATGTCGACAGTCTCAGGGGAAGAAATATTAATCATTAAATAAAGCAGTCATACGAAGCCTTATGAATGGCTAGAAAAGAGCAATCGGCAAACCCAAATATATATATATATATATATACACATACAGCTATAAATACATATCCATATATACATACATACTCACAAACACATATATGTACTTATATAAATCCATATATGTTTACGAGGATGTTCACATGACTGGAGTTAGAAACCAACGTACACGCACACATATGCATACACACACACACACACACACGCACACACACATACATACACACACAAACACGCGCCAAGAATATTGCTGAAATATTCCCATCAAACTTCTATTAAATGTTGATTTATTGTACCCATCCTGTGTGTTTTAGACAGAAAATAAATATGGGGTGTTATAGAGGGCCTTATAGAGGTGGGTATTTCTTTGAAAATTAGTTGGGGACTATTTACAGAAGATTGTTCTGAAGCCTATGGCTCCTCTTCCCAGCTTATACATTCTCATTAGCACCTGTAATTATTGATGTGCTTAACTATGTTAGTAAGAGTCTAAGTGACAATCTCGAAAACCTGGTATTTTCTGACAAAGAAAGTGACTTTGAAAATACAATCGGGGAGCGAAACAATAAGAACATTGAAGACATTTTTAAAGTCTTATACGAGACACACCGCATTTTAATACAGATTCCAGGGAAGAAGCGCGTTTCGCTTTTAGAAACCAGTTTCTTCGGTAAGGAAAGAATTCAAAAATAATTCAGAAGAAATATATACATAGATATAATAAAATGAACATAATTACATATATCAGACTCGTTAAAAATCTGTATCGAGAGCGCAAACCTAAAACGTACCTCCGAAAGTGAAGATTTGATAAATGCGCGACGACAAGAGTTGTCTTCTGTTGCTTCACCAACGGTCGGCCTAAACCGAGCAGAGCAAGGTTTATCAAAGCTGATCTTTCCAGTCACAAAAAGTCTGTACCTTAATCTTTTCATGAAGTGTATATCTGGGACTACGTTAGGCAATATTTCTTTATAATTTTAAGACGGGTGTATGTAATTTGATGAAGATTTAGCTGTTAATTCTAGCAGGTCAAGCGGCACTGCGTAGTCTCATTGTTTTGCATATCAAAATTCGTAAATGTAAGACATGTAAGGCACTAATAGGTTACGTCTGTATGGGAGTGTGTATGTATGTATGTATATATATATATATATATATATATATATATATATATATATATATATATATATATATATATATATATATATATATATATATACAGATAGATAGATAGATAGATAGATAGATAGATAGATAGATAGATAGATAGATAGATCAGGAAATGTATATAAAGATAAACACCGGTTACAACTATGCTAATATATGCACTTATACTAAATTTAATTTTGCTACTCGCGTCCTATTTATACATATAGTTTATATAACCTCCGTAGATAACAGGGAGAATCACAGATACATTACAAATTCGAATCACATAGCTAAAACCTAATAATTTCTTTGCCAAAAGCGGAAGAAGACAAAATGTACGAAAATATTTTTTTTAAATTCAGCATTTTTCACTTCTGGTTCATTAACGGTGTAACTGACTTTCAGATGACATATTGATTTAAAAGAGGAAATGATGGAAACACTACATACACTCATTCATATTCACACATGTATACAAATACATGCATCCTCATGTGTGTGTATATATATATATATATATATAAACATATATATATATATATATATACACACACACATACACATACATATGAAGATATATATGCGTTTGTGTGTGATATATATATATATATATATATATATATATATATATATATATATATATATATATATATATATATGCACACACACACATATGTATACATACATGCATACACATAGATATGAAGATATATGTGTGTGTGTATCATATATATATATATATATATATATATATATATATGGCACTCACATAGATAGATAGATAGATAGATAGATAGATAGATAGATAGATAGATAGATAGATAGATAGATAGATGTATTTACATATTATATATAAATAAATGTAAAAACACACGCACCCACAAATTTATGTGTGTGTATGTGTGCATGTGTGTGAGTGTAGAAATGGCATCGACCGGTCTGAGTCATTTCATATAATTATTATACAATGATAGTGTCTAAGCAACATCCATACATAAGAATTCAGATGCTTACACATGTGGAAACAAAACTTTGCCATCACTAGTGATCACTCTCAACACCACGATGTTGACAGGATGTTTGACTTTTATCACTCTCGGTAAATGTCCTCAGATTGCACTGTCCTCAGATTGACACCCAAACACTCTGAAATGTTCGAATGCCAAGCAGTACAACATGTTCTTTCCAAATTTTTGGCCGAGTGTATTGTCATGGTGCTGTTTTTCTCACAGACGGTGCCCAACTGACCCTACTATACTGTGTAACCGACAAAATCAAAAACAAACAATGCGTATATGTATATATATATATATATATATATATATATATATATATATATATATATATATATATGCGCATTGTTTGTTTTTGAGAGAGAGAGATTTCTAATGTTGATTCTTCATACTTTGCTGAGAGCTTACAGGCGTAAATTTGCCAAGGTATGAAAGTAGTACTTGTATATAATGTATGGTGAATTTATGGAATGAAGTCCAATAAAACTCATCGATTTAGTTAAAGATGGAGGAGTCAAGTTGTTAAAACATATCAGAAGCTGTTGGTGCTATTGAGTTAGTCCTTGCCTAGGCCGATCATGGCCTAAGTTACCTAGGGTATATATATTATACTACGCGAAGAGGGATTGAAAAGGTTTTATTACAAATCAGTACAATTGTTTCAACGCACATTTCCAGCTGTTCATTGCTGATGGTTATATAAATTATACGCAATATTGTATTAACATGATTTAATTATAGCTGTATACATGCGCATCGTCGGGTGACCAGAATCAAAACGCAGCTGCATCATATATAGTTTCTCCACATTTTTTTATCTTCGCTGAAATGTTATTTACAATATTCCTCTGACAAAAAGAAACAAGGAAATACAAATATAGATAAAAATGATACAAAAACAAATTTTACGAAATAAAAAGTAAAAAATAAAGAAACTTCATTCATTCAATCTTTAACCAGAGATTTGTTTGGAATTTCAGGAAATATAAAAAAAGCAACCTGTAAAGATAAGCATATCGTAAAAGGATAACCTTTAACAATTGCCCGTCTCTAGTTTCTGTTACCGTTCCACTTCAAAGAAAACCAGTTCACTTCCTTGACTCAGCAGGAGACCAAAACTGTCACCTCACAGGATTAATTTTAGATACATAATATCATTATCACTGTCTTTAATCTGTTACTTTTCAAGTCATTAATAACGGTTGTTAAACTAACAAATTTACTTGTACCACACACACACGTGTATACATGTATATATATATATATATATATATATATATATATATATATACTGTCATGAGCGGCAAGCGAATTATCAGCCGGACAGGCAAGTTAATAAAATATATACATACAATATTAGATATGTGCATATATACACAAGAGCACTACATGAGAATCTACATCGCTAAAAAATACAAGTCAAAAATACTTCCGTAACACGTTATTATTGTTCACTGATATTTTTTCCTATCACGTCTGTAGTGGATTTGTGACTATTCGGTGGTACAGAAGTATTTTTTCACTTGTATTTTTTAGCGATGTAGGTGCTCATGGAGTGCCCTTGTGTATATATGTACATATCTATATTGTATGTATATATTTTATATATATATATGTATATATATATATATATATATATATATATATATATATATATATATATATATATATATATATATACACACACATGCATCTATGGATACAGGACGTCACCAACAGTAAACAACATGAAATACGAAAACAAATTAGTTGAATACGCAAACAACGAGAGAAACAAATGGAAAACAGGACACGTAGCATAAAGAACGACCCTTCATCAGTTGTCGGCTGTCTATCTACTCCTCATTTCGAGCATTGAACGACAATATGAGTTTTCGAAGGCAGTTGCTCCCTCAAATACCAAAATAAAATTTGGGATTTATGGAGGGTCAAAGTTGGGAACAAAAACAGGACATTGGGGACATACAGGGAAACCGAACGAAAACAGACATGAAGGGTCGATAGACTAGAACGAGGGTATGTATATATATATATATATATATATATATATATATATATATATATATATATATATATATAATACATATTGTAATATGTCTATTCGCATAATATATAATACTACTATAGAAATACTTTTAATATTTATTCTATAATTATTCCTCGTAAGTGTATATACATTTTGCCGAATGATCAATACATTTATCTTATAGTTGTTTTATTTTTAATCAAACGACCTTATACATGTACAAGCTGTTATGAAATTACATTACATATATATATATATATATATATATATACATATGTTATATCTTAATAATTCCGATGCGACACTTCCTATCTCTTTCTGTCTTTTTTCCTCAACTCTTTCGCTTCCTCTCTCTTCCTTTCTCTATTCTTTTTTATCTCCTATTCTCTCCTTTTCGTTTTCCTCTCTCATCCTTTCTTTTCCCCTCCCCTTCACCGTTCTCTGTCTATCCCTCTCTCTCCCTTACTCTTCCGCCTTTGCTCTCTCGGTGCTCGCACGTGACCGTCGCCCATCTTTCTTTTTCTAACTCGAATTTCCTTCTTTCTCTCTTATCAGCCACAGGGATGGGACGCATTCTTGTCTGTCTCCTGTCAGAGCTTGTTTCTCCGCGTTCACCAACTCAACTCGTCAAGGCTTAGCAGCCCTCCTTGTTTGTTTTCACTGTCTTGTTTTTCTTACCAACTTTGACCCTCCGCAAAATCCCAAATTTTATTTTTTATTTATTCATTTTATTTTATTTGCTTTGCTGGAGCAACGGTTATGTGGAAACGTGAAATGCTCGAAATACGAAGTAGAAAAACTGCCAAAAACTGATGAAGGGTCGTGTTGTCATGTTACTTGTCTTGTTTTCCATTTGTTTCTTTCCTTGTTCGCAAAAAAAGTTCGTATTCCATGTTTTCGTTTTTTCGTATTTCATGTTGTTAACGTTCCGTGGTGTCCTGTGCCCATATATCCATGTATATACAAATATATGTATATACATATGTATATGTATATACATATATATATGTATGTATGCATATATATTTATATATTATTTATATTGTTATATATATTTATATATATTAATCTATGAAATTCCAACACAGTCTAATTTTTACGTTTTATTATTTACAATTCTGACAATAATAATAGAAAATTATAATAGAATATTATATATTTATTGTGATAAAACTAGTACATTCATGCGTTACGCAATTATCAGGTTTATGTAGTAGTAGTAGTAGTAGTAGTAGTAGTAGTAGTAGTAGTAGTAGTAGTAGTAGTAGTAGTAGTAGTGACAGTCGTGTTACACAATTGTAGTGAAATGATTACATTTCTCCTTTAAATACCTTCCGATAGGCTTCAGCAGCCTGAATCTTATTTTGACCAATCATTATATATATATATATATTATTGTATCTGGGGAGAGTCATTCAGTTTTAATGCTTTGTTAATTAATACACTCACCGGTTCGATTTCCATTCATTTACAGATTTATTTTTCTAAAATGTTCGTTGCCTCTTGCAAGCTCTTCAGTAGTCATTGACGAAATGAGTAGAAATTGAACTGGTGAGTGTGTTAATTGATAAGGCATTAAAGCAGAATGACTCTCCCCAGACACAATAAAACATGCTTCAACACACGAATTCACATAAAGAATCTTCCTAACCAAACACATATATATATATGTGTGTGTGTGTGTGTGTGTGTGTATATATATATATATATATATATATATATATATATATATATATATATATATACATATATATATATATAAATATATATATATATACAGTATATATATATATATATATATATATATATATATATATATATATATATATATATATATATATATATATAAGACAATATTAATAATAATAATAAATAAATAAATACATTTATAAGTGAATAAATGATTGACTGATATAAGTTTCTTCCAAATTCCAAAATTGAGCTTTTACGTGTATGGTTATATTTTTGAACAACTTCAGAGTGCTTGTGGATAATATTTAATTCTTTATTTCCCACAAGGGGCTAAACATAGAGGGGACAAACAAGGACAGACAAAGGGACTAAGTCAATCACATCGACCCCAGTACGTAACTGGTACTTATTTAATCGATCCCGAAAGGATGGAAGGCAAAGTCGACCTCAGCGGAATTTGAACTCAGAACGTAGCGTCAGACGAAATGTCGCTAAGCATTTCACCCGGCGTGCTAACCACTCTGCCAGCTCGCCGCCTTTTTGATAATATTATCACCACAGAATAGGATGCACAGTGTCTCTTCCAAGCATAGGTTGCACGATTTCGGGTTATGCATTCCATATCACTGACCAAGTCATGTTATATTGCATCTTTCTCTGTTCTCTCCGTCTACCCCCCCCCCACCTCTCCCTCTCTCTCTCTCTCTCTCTCTCTCTTTCTGGAGTAGTGAAATAGAGTGAAATAGAGAGAAATAGAGAATTTTGAGATGGGTAGAAAGATGGTGATTATGGCGGTGGTTTGAAAGTTGACCAATCCCTATTCACATAAACAGTTATTTGCGAAAACCCTTTCTGGTGTGAACTGCTAATGTATTTTACATTCAATTTAATTGAGGAAGTTGTGCGGTGTGGATTTCACCTCAAAATATCTCCATTACATTTCATTAACTGACAACAAGCATTCATTAGGATTACAGTGGATTCATAGTCGGAAGAACAGCTAAGGTTTATGAGACATATTTCGCCTAAAAACATTTTACTCAGCCAACAGCGTTTGGCACAAAACAGTGAAGGTCATTACATTCTACTATTTAAGTCAACAATTTCCTGAGTACATCTCTTCTTTCCACTCAGATCATAGCAGTTTGCTGAATAGATCATAACAATCTACTGTTAGATCATAATCATTCTATTAAATAGGTCACAGCATTCTATTAAATTTATCTTAACATTTCACTGGTTATATCATAGCATTCTCCTGATGAATAGACCATAGCATTCGACTCAGCAGATCATAACATTCTTCTTAATATATTATACGTAACATTCATCTCAAAAATGTGTCGATCCGAATTATTAAGCCAGATTAAATACGAATTCACCAATAAGGTATATAATGTCTTTCAAATATTTTAACAATATTTTACATTATAACGATATATATTATGTATTACAACGACGTTATACAATATTACATTATCACGATATATTATATATTAATATTATAACTATATTATACATAATCATATTACACATGTTGATTATTCCAAATAGCGATATTATATATAGTATGACTATTTGACATATATCATACAGTATGACCATAAAGATAATTATTGTTATCAATGAACCTCCCCAGATACAACGAAATAATATCGTACATGATGAGTGTATTACACATAAAAACGATATTTATATATAACGACTATATTGCGCAGTACAAGGAGAGGCTTGAGTCAAAAAAGTTCTTCAGATTCATTGACAGAACTGGAAACATATCCTTTCGCATTAATGGCTCCTTTTTTTCTATCTCAGAATAATAAGTATAATGTCGAATGAAACTGAGTAAATTATCTCCTAGGTAACAGCAAGCTGGCAGGACTTTTAGTACATCAGACAAAATGCTTAATGGAGTTTCTTCCGGTTCCTTACGTTCTGACGTCAAATCTTCGAGGTCGATAAAATAAAGTACCAGCCAAATATTGGCACCGATGTAACCGGCTTGTCCCCTCGCTTTAAAGTCGCTGGCTTTGAATCCCACAACCGACCGACGTTCCATTCAGGGGCAGAGTTGTGACCTCCAATGCTTCTGTGCTATAGAAACTGGGTAACTGGCCTTATGAGTCCTAGGGCTAAAGAATTAAATAAAAACTACCTCCTGGAAAAAAATAATACAAGATGTCACCAATGATGGAATATGCTGGAGCTCCCTAAATGCTGCGAGTTGATTTCCCATGAGGAATAATAAGGGGCCCATCCCCTTCAAAGTAAATGACCAGCTGAATGAAGGTCGGGATTGTCAAAACCAAAAAACTTCATCGACGATTTTCAACAGCAAAAATAAAACTTATATAACTGGAAAAGCTAACCACTCCCTCTTAGAAGCCATTCTTGATTCCATCATAAAATGGTTGAAGCGGAACAGTTTGAAATAAGTCAGTTTTCATTTACACCAGCTTGCTAAAGAGATAATTAAAAACACTCATTCTTCTCTCCACCCCTGCTATACCCTCCCTCTCAGGGCATCAAATAACCTTACAGTTATGAGATCAGAACATTCCATTTGTTAAATCATAACATTCCACAGAGCAGATCACAGTAGTTTACTTAGTAGGTCATAGCATTCTGCTGAAGGGATCGTAATATTTTAGAATGTTACATTAGAATTCAACAAATGATAGATAAACTTGAGCATCATAAAATCCATTTAAAACAAATATAGAATTGATAGAGTTCAGAAAATGTCAACCTGAATATCCAAAATGATCTGGTTAAAAAATTATTGTTGTAATCATAGACGTCAGTCTTGTTGTTGTTGTTGTTGCTGTTGATGGTGATTATAACACTGGTGGTGATAATGATCGTAGTGGTGGTGGTGCTGCTGCTGCTGTTGCTGCTATTGCTGTGGTTGCTCCTATTGTTACTGGTGGTGGTGCTGGTAGTTGTAGAGGTTGTGGTAGCTTTAATGGTATAGCCTCTGAACAGCCCTGATCGAAGGGCAGATCTATGGCAGGAGGTTTATTTGACGGTGCTACAGATGTGTTCGATCCAAATGATTTGTCTGTTGTAGTTGGATACTCCATGCATCTCCAGCTGAGGGAACAACAACGTCATAATCATTTTATACTCCGAGTTAGAACACAATTTCAATGCATTTCAAAAGAAAGGAGGAAATACTTAACTCTAAAACTGTGCAGTTTGATCGCTGTGACCACCGTCTTTTAATAGTTTGACCAACAAGACTGGACTGCGATTAA
>NC_142933.1:1465703-1483203 GCF_046866305.1 Octopus bimaculoides | reverse complement strand
CAGAAGGTGCATGGTATGTCTGACAAAGAAAAAAAAACCATATTAAAGAATTTTCTTCACCCAGACGCCTACCAAAACCGCAAAAGCGAAATTTTCCTATCATGCTCATATGAAAGGAAATATGTACTTGGATATTAGTGGACTGCAGCATGGTTATATATAGTACTTCCCGCTACCATTGTCTGAAGTTCAATGTAATGTTTGTCTCGCCCAACATATTTCATACAAACTCACACATACATATACACCTACGTGTCCAAACATGATTTTGATTTTAAGTTTAAACATTCATGCCATACCTAGTTGTCTTCCCCTTCCCTGCATACACAGCAAGCCCATACGGCCAGCAACGAAACTGCAACCCACTTTGCTCCTCAAATTATGAAAGGACTCCGTCTTTTGTGTAAGGAGAGTAACTCTTGATATATTCCCTCTGAACTTCTTCTACAAGTATTTCGTTCTGATTTCTTTCAATACCCAGAAACTGGATGTGAAACTTTATGATCTCCAATAGCAAAGAGCTGTCGCCATAATTTTCAGACCAGCTCTTCTGGCTGGATTCTCACCTAACTTGTGTGCAAAATTAATTGGTAAAATCGGTTATAACTGGTTTATTATACTGAATATTATGAATATAAATATACCCACATTTACGAACAAATATGAGTACCTATTTTTCCTGATTTATCGATCCTTAGGCGACTATATAAGTATATTTCGGGTTGTCATTTAAATACGTCCGTTCGGTATTTTCCGTTTATTTTAATTCTTGCCTTTCGTCATCAATATATTCTCCTTCATTGTTCACGATTTCTTGCCAGCGTTCCACAAGATAGTCAATGTCTTGAAGGTAGAAATCACCAGGCATCGGGCCCTGTTTTCAGTTTCACGTCGTTTTGAACAAAAATTCTCGCAGACTGCTGCAGAGCGACTGAAAAGGGTGATACTCTGAAGGGTTCCAATCAGGAGATTTGGGTCAATTTAACGACATAAGAGCGAGCTTCGTCGTGTTGCAGAAGCACACCATATCGCCGGTCATTACCACTGTGAGCCGGAGCATTTGCTGAACATAGAGCTCTGAACTTCGTATTCGATTGTTCCTTCCCAGTACCACCAAACGTTGATCATTGTCTTGCATGGATGCTGCTCTGGCTTGGCTTCGAGGTGTTACTTATTTGTCTGGACTCAACCATTCTTTCTTCTGCTTCATATTAACGCAAAAAACACTATTTCACCGGTAACGATGAGATGAAGAAATCTCTGTTTGTGTCCACGAGTAGCCTGGTGTCGAGCGAGCACACTGTCGGCGATAAGGGCGTGCTGGAGTTTGTGCCTTCCGTTCAGAGCATGTGGCACCCATGCACCGAGTTTTTAGACCTTACTTATCGAGAGAAGGAGACGGGTGATGGTATCATAAGACTATCTCATCTGCCTAGACAATACTCAAGTGGATTGGTACAGATCTTTGTGTATGAGCTCGTTTAATCCATCTCTATTGAACTAAACAGGTTGATCGGAATGTGAAAAGTCTGTGAGGTCGATTTTCCCCACTTTGAAGTGTGAAAACCATTTCTGTGTAATTCTTTCCGTAACAACCCCTTCTCAGTTCACAACACATATCTCGAACGGTTTTGATAGCTTTGGAACCTTGGCTGAATGCGAAGAGAGGCAGGTGGTGAAAACGCTCGTTTCTTTTTTCTGTTTGGTACACCTTCGTCCTATGTCTGAAAACAGATAAATTTATTTAAATTTCAAAAGTGATCAGAAGAGCTGAAGAGAAAGAAAAGAGTTACAAAAAAAAAAGCATAAAACACGACGGTAAAAATATTTTTCGAGTTAATTCAACTAACAATGGGAGAAAACGAGCGAATTTATCTCACAAGCCCAATATGTGCATCCGCGCGCATGCGTGGGAGTACTACATAGGTACGTACGTAATACGTGTGTGTGCGTGTATGCGTATGTGCGTGCGTGCGTGTGTGTATGTGTGTGTGTGTGAGTATATACGTACACATGAAAATATAATTCGCCATCCGCTACACCATACCGCTTTACGTTTTAGCCCAATTAACCTCCAATCACCGTTTTCTTTGCTTCCAGAGAAACATAAGGGTCTTAGAAAACGCCTACCCCTACCAGAGGATGACCTCCCCAACACCATCTTATAGCCAGTTTGAGAACACAATAACACGTCCATAACCAAAACGTTACGAAACTATTTGCTTGTAGTTTGACACTTGCTTTTTAGATAAACTCTCTTTATCTTTTCGCTATATCAATCTGGCTTCAACACAAGCAACAACACAACAAGCGGCACATAGCTGTGTAATTAATCGGAATGGCGTAGCGACGATCATTTCGGATGACTTTCAATTGATAACCCCTTTCGATAGAGATAGAGGGATATATATATATAACGATAGAAGAAACCAAATAATGCGCACACTACACGCACACACACACACACGCACACACACACACACGCACACACACACACGCACACACACACACTGACCAAATACAGCACAATTTCTTCAAGTCGAACATGGCATTCTTCGCAGAATGAGTGCTCAAGTACGCAAGAACTTAAAAATAAGGAAACTATGGTGATATGGCATTACACACACACATACATACACATACACACAAGTATTACGAAATATTTGTTTTTTTTTGTGGAGAATATGCAAACATACAAATATATATATATATATATATATATATATATATATATATATATATATATATATATATATATATATATATATATATATATATACATATGTGTATATACATACTCACATAAACACATACATGCATTTACACACACGAACAAACATATATATATATATATATATATATATATATATATGTATGTATGTATGTATTATGTATGTATTGGTATTCGTCCAGACATCTTATATACCCGTATATATAACTGTGTGCGTATACAATCTGTGTGCATTGTATCCGGGTTGCATAAGGGCTACCCATGTTTGTGTATATATATGTATGATAAACATGCACACGTCTAAATGTCAGAGGGGAGATGCATTTCTTATCTGCTTGTTGTCACAGATTTTGCTATGTCCTAAGAGAATATTTTCTACAGCTCCAGCATATGGCTAGGGATGTAGGGCAAGGAAAATTAATATCAGTGAGATCCCACGCTGTAGGTGTCGGATTCATAAACATAATATTCTCTCCTTCACGTCGCTTTCAATATAACAGCCATCAAACGGAGCAGGCTATATGTATATGATCAGTGGACAAGCTACAAATAGCGGACGAATCCCCTCCAAATCACGCGTCGCCCACTCGAACAATGTAAGTGTTGATATAGAAATTAACGGGACCCTCACGGTTGAAAGGTGCTACACAACAACCACTGATGATTCGAGTGGGATGTGAAATGAAGAATTACTAATACTTACGCAAGCACGCACACATACACATACACACACACACACATATATTCAAAAGCACATATTTTACGTATGTATAAATATGTATACGTGTGTGTGCGTATATATATATATATGCATGTGTGTATGAATGTGTGTATGTATGAATGTCTCCATAGATGTAATATTTGTGTGGAGGAAGGCCGCGAGCTGGCAGAAACTTAAGCACGTCGGGCGAAATGCTTTGCGATATTTCGTCTGCTGTTACGTTCTGAGCTCGAATTCCGCCGAGGTCGACTTTGCCGTTCATCCTTTCGAGGTCGATAAATTAAGTGCCAGTTGCGTACTCGAATCGATCTAATCGACTGGCCACCCTCCCCAAGAATCTCGGGCCTTGTGCCTAGAGTAGAAAAGAATATTTGTGTGGAGGAGTGTAAGTGTAGTATTGCGAAACGGTTAGGGACATCGCTTCGCAACCGCGAGGCCCCGTGTGCGATCCTGCTGCGTAGCATATTTAAGCAAACGTTTTAACCTCGAGTCGACCTATACCATGTAAGATTAAACAGAAACTATATTGAATCCCGCCAGGTGGATTGTCACACACCCTGTGTAACTTTGACTCTACCCGAGAATTATACAGGGTGTCCACAAAGTTTGGCTACATGGAGTAAATAAAATCATAACATAAACAATAAATATAAGAAATAGTAATTTCTTAAAGTATGTGCTAATCCCCATGTACCCAAACTTTGTGGACACCCTGTATATGAAGGGTAAATCGTATGTGGTTCAGGATCAGGTTTTTCAGTTGAACGAAAGACTAGAGCCCTTTCTGCTCTGCTCCATTCTAAATCAACCAGTCGAGACACGCCAACCTTGCCTGTTTTAAAAGGAAAAGAACTCAAGCACTAGTCATATCAATAAAACGCCACTGCACCCTATCCCGAAAAACATGAATGGTTCTCAGCTCGAACCTCATGGTCGCTCCAAATGCCGAGCCTTACTGTTGCCGAATATTTCTCCTGGAGAGATAGCTTGAATTGCATCCTAGTTATGATAGGACCAGAAGATATCTCAGTCTCCAACAATTGCTGACACTCTACAAGCTTTCACGTAGGACCCATGGTGTAGTAATGCACCCACATCTAAGACGGGATTGCATGCAACGTGCATGGGTCACTCGAGTGCAATGGTCACTCGAGTGATTGGTATTCCATCACTAACAGACACACTCAAGCCTGTGATCTACAAGCGAGCTCTCTCTTCTCTGCCTTCCTCTTCATACTACAATGGCCTCCATTCTTCGGAATTAATAGATCTCGTACTGCAGCGCCCACGTACCCCCGACCAACCTGTCTCTCCCCCTCTTATCACTCTTGTTGCATCCGACCCCTTTTCTCCGCATTAGCCACTATATCAAGAATATCATCCGTTTGTAAACATCCCCCTGCTTACAAATTAACAGTTTCAATCTCGCCCATATCGGAAGGTCTACAACAATCAGGGACTTTATTCATTTCTCCAAATTCAGCAACTATCAAAACAATAGGTTCTGGGCCAACCGAAACCAGGACAACTCATTCCGGAGGTGGTGACTCATATCAGACAACTCAAACCTGGACAACTGATATACGGGACACTTGATAACTGGGACAACGCATACCAAGTATAAAGTGATAACAGATTTAATTTTGAAAGAAAAATCAATAAAATAACCGCACACACACCACACACACACACACACACACACACACATACACAAATACACATCACACATATTACACATATGCACACACACACCACACATATACATCACACACATATACACACCACACACACCACATATACGCAGACACATGCACCCACATACACACACACACCACACACACATACACACACACCACACACACATACACACACACACCATACACGTGCACACAAACACACACATATACATACACACCCCGCACACGTAAAATTTCTTTCGAAATTAAATCTCCATCCCTTTATACCTGTTATGAGTTGTCCTATGTATCAGCTGTCCTATATATCGGTTGTCCCCAGTTGTCCTATTTATCAGTTGTCCTATATATCGGTTGCCCCAGATATCAAGTGTTCTCTATATCAGTTGTCCTTTCTATCAGTTGTCCCAGATATCAAGTGACTTATATATCAGTTGTCCTAGATATCAACTGCCCAGGTATGAGTCGTCCGATATGAGTCGTCCGGGAATGAGCTGTTCTGGCATCAGCTGCCCTGGCACGACATTATTTGTGTTTCGTGTATTTTCAATCAGTGTAGTGTCTAATATTTGTGACTGAATTGTTTCGTAGTTTCATCTATACGGTTTGACAGAAGAACCATTGTTGATCAGAGTTTAATCTGTTGATGTCTTCACGAATTACCTCATTTTTGAAGGATAACCTAAAATCTCTTCTCAGCAGGTATTTCACCTCTGACATTATATATCACTGCGGACACTAACTGTCTCGACGTAAATATATGCAGTTATTTGTGTTAGTTAAATGGACGGACGTGATATATCTCTCACTCTTTATCTGATTGTTCATTGTGTTACTTGCAGTTTTATTTGCATTATTCTGGATGTTAAATGTTAATACAGAAATGCTTTTCTAGATATTTCTTTCATCTGCCTGTGCGTCTATTCCGATATGTGCATCGTCCACACACCTGGCGTATATATCGCTGTTTATATACGTCTTTAATATATATTCTCTTGTTTCTGGCATAAATTTTACTAAACAGACTTTATACGTCTAAGGTGGAGATATTGTTTTGTTTGGATATTATTCGCTAATGTTATCCAATTGTCTAGAAATTTCAGAATACACTTACACTTCTTTAAAAAATAGTGCACATGAGATTTTGTATATTTTTAATATTCCATAAATACATACGTGTGTGTATGTGTGTGTCTGTATATATATATATATATATATAGTGTGAGAGAGAGAGAGAGAGAGAGAGAGAGAGAGAGAGAGAGATATGTATATACATACATATATTTATACGCATATATGTGTCGTTATATATCAATATATTGATTGATATAAGGCGGTGAGCTGGCAGAAGCGTTAACACACCGGGCGAAATGCTTAGCAGTATTTCGTCTGCCGATACGTTCTGAGTTCAAATTCCGCCGAAGTCGACTTTGCCTTTCATCCTTTCGGGGTCGATTAAATAAGAACCATTTACGCACTGGGGTCGGTGTAATCGACTTAATCCCTTTGTCTGTCCTTGTTTGTCCCCTCTATGTTTAGCCTCCTGTGGGCAATAAAGAAATAAATATATATATATAGATTGATATGTCTGTGTATGTTATAAGTTTAGAGTACTAGACATAAATAAACCTCACAGGATACATCTAAATTCGTCTAATTGAGGTACTCTAAAATTATCACTGTGGGAACTCTAAAATTATTAGAAATTCGTTGGGTTGATGATCAATGCTTGTGTGTAATATATAAAGAAATAAATAAACGGAAAGAAGTAATCTCAAATATACCCAAAAAATCTCAGTGGTATATATATTTAACAGATCGCTTCATGGATTCGATCTTGTGGCATCTCTGAGTTAAATCTGCATTTAGTTACTATTGCCATGTTTGGTGATTTTTAAACCCGCTATCAATAAACCATTCATGCAGTTTACAAACGCGCCTATAATAAATAAATGCGCCCTTTTAAAGCGTAACCAGGCTCATGGGCCCGGTTTGCCGGTTTCAATGGCGTATGTGTTCCCAAACTGGACGGGACGCCAGTCCATCGCAGCGTTATTCATTTTTGCCTCCTGAGTGGACTGGAGCAACATGAAATGAAGTGTTTTGCTCAAGAACACACCGCATCGCCCGGTCCCGGAATCGAAACCACAATCTTACGATCATGAAGCTGACACCCTAACTCCTACGCCACACGCCTCCACAAACGCGCCTACTGACATATGTTACAGTCAATCGCATTTCGTAGCATCTCTGATACATACAGGGATATATCAAAATAACGGCTTTAGTTTTAGTGCCAAAATACAAAAAGACATTTTTCACCTCACATTCTCTTTACACATTTTTCTTCATAACAACTATATCCTCTCTCTCTCACACACACACATATTCTTAGTGTTTGCTTGATGAAATTATCTTCCAACTTTTATTCAGCCTAACCCTAGATTCGGTTGACAACAACATCATTTGAACTCTGCTCCGCACCTTGTTGTCCGAATAAACACGTCTCAACAACCACACAACAACATACACAAACATCTACATATCAATGGTTTAATATTTCATGTTCTCTTCCTGTCTAAACATAAAAACGTGACTATACAGCAGTTGCGTATAAATGACAGCTACTAACAGCGAGGAAGTAAACGACAAAATGGAACAAGCTTTTGTTTCGTTTTGGTTTCAAATTTTCAAATTTTCAGAAGCGGCTTTTTTAAGTCGGTAATTTTTCACTTACGTTGTTAATCCTCTATAAATCCGGCGATTAATGCCTTTGACAGGAAAAAAAAAGAAGAAAAAGACTTAACTGAATTAAAGAGAATTTCAAGTGTTATTTAAATTCTTTTTCACCTTTTATCTCTTATTTGTTTCAGTCACTGAAGTGCGGCCATGCTGGGGCACCGCCTTGAAGAGTTTAGTCAAACAAATCAAATCCGGTACTTATTCTATCGTTCTCGTTTTGTCGCATCACTAACTTATGGTCAAGTAAACAAACCAACACCAGTTCGTCAAGCAGCGGTGGGGACAAACACATGTATATATATATGTGTGTGTGTGTGTGTGTGTGTGTGTGTATGTTTATGCGTATATATATGTGTGCGTATATATGTGTGTGTGTGTATATATATATATGTATATATATATGTGTATATATATATACACACACACACACACACACACACACACACACACACACACACACACACACACACACACACACACATATATATATATATATATATATATATATATATGACAAGCTTCTTTCAGTTTCTATTTACTAAATTCATGCACAAGGCGTAGTAAAAGACACTTGCTCAAGGTGAAGAAAGCTTCTTCAGAACAAAAGCCATACCCTTCGCCTCTACATTTTATTTCTCAGTTTCGTACAAACTTCTATAAATCCATCTCGAAATACCGAGCGAGAAAATAGTTCTGAAACGGTATTTACTTTCTTTAAAATTTTCTAATGCAAAAACAAACATTTCTTTCCCTTAGATTAAACTAAATAATTGATGGAATTGTGAAGACAGCCATACGTGTATCTATCCACATGGCCATAAATACACCCAGATAGACAAACACAAAATACTTACACACCCATTGGTTCACGTGTTCTCACACATATACGCCTACTAACACACAGGTATAGCCGTGTGGTTAAGAATTTCGATTTACAATCACGTGGTTCTAGTTTCGATCCTACTGGAGCAACTCGAATTGACTTAAGCTTTGTGGGGAATGAATTAGGTCGACGAAAACAGAACAGAGGCCCAACGGAGGGATTGAACCTGTTATTGGTAGATTTAGTCCACCACCCGCTTTAAACCTGAGCCTTTCTGAACCATTATTGCACTTAGCAGCGTCCATTTTCTTCGTAGCAGTCAAATGAAGCATCTGGTCTGAGCATAGCAAAAGGGTCACGAATTCTTTCTTCCTTCCCTCCATCAGTCTGGGATCTCCTGAGAAAAGATCCTAGACCCTGTCCATTGAGACTCAAGGTATTTGTTCAACTCACACCCCATTCTGATATAGTGTATATCAAAGAGGATAATACTTGAGATAAGGGCATGGCCGGAGAGGTTGCGCAAGGAAACAATCGAGTCAGCTGTTTGATTCATGCTTCTTGTATTGGACTCCAGAAGATGTAAGAATAGTTAGCACGCAGGTCGAAATGCTAGTGGTACTTCGTCTGCCTTTACGTTCGAATTCCGCCGAGGTCGACTTTGCCTTTCATCCTTTCGGAGTCGATTAAATAAGTACCAGTTACGCACTGGGGTCGATGTAATCGACTTTTGTCTGTCCCCTCTATGTCTAGCCCCCTGTGGGCAATAAAGAAATAAATATTGACGGGATCTGGGCTCGGAACGTAAAAGCACATAGCTAAATACCACAAGGTATTTCGTTCGCCGCTCCACCGATTCTGTCAATCCACCAATTTAATGATTGCTTCTAATTTAAGCTCAAAAACAGCAGTATTGATGGAAAGGGTTTAATCGATAGCATACAATACTCGACTGATATATCCTGGAAGAGCGAAAAGCAAAGCTGACCCCAATGAGAGTTGAACTCAGAAACTGAAGTACCGCAACAATTGCCGCAAGGTATTTGATCAACACTCTAATGGTTCTAATAATAATTTATAATGATTTTCTTTTAATAATCCTTTCTACTCTAAGCACAAGACCTTAAATTTTGTGGGTGTGGGGGCTAGTCAATTACATTGACCCCAGTGACTGACTGATATTTATTTTATTGACCCCGAAAGGATGAAAAGAAAAGTCAGCTTCGGCGGAATTTGAACTCAGAACGTAGAGACGTTGAAATGCTGTTTAAGCGTATCAGCTCGCCGCCTTGTTATCTTTTAATAATAATTAAAGTGTGTGTGTGTGGTTAAAAATCTTCCTCTTCTGTTGCCCTCCCCAAGCAAGTTTAAACTCATACTATCTCTAAATGCGACCACTTTGCTGAGGTAATGAACTATCTTGCCTATTATCTCAACCACTCCTCTGAAGATATGATACAGAAAGTGTAATACAAAGGAAGAGACCGAGGGCATACATTGGTGGACGTTCTTCTTCAACATTCGGCATTTGAACTCAGGACGTAGAGTCTGAGTTCAAAGGAAGAAATGCTGTTAAGCCTTTCGTTCGGTAACGATTTTGCCTGCTCACTGCCTTACACTTACCAGGATGATATATTTAAAATATTACTTTCCATTTCTGCTTATATTAATCCATTTCTACTTATATTGCAATATGTCTACATATGTCTCATGTAATACTTCTATATCTGCCTTTTTTTACCTCGTTACTTCCGCACCCTCTCCATTAAACAACACTCTCTCACTGGGGACATTACTGCTGCTATCAACAAGATTTTTACATGGTGTTTCCTCTGCCTCCTCACCGACCGTTCCCAACCTACATATTTCCCAACAACACCCTTGGGTCTAAATTTATTTCACCACTATCCTTATCCAGACACTTTAGTTTATCACTCGGGATACTCTGCTTTCAACACCCGTTTGTCTTGGTATCCATCTCCCGTCCATGCGTATATATTCTTAGCACAACATCTATCTTTAAAGTGATTCCGCTTCAATATTTTTCCTGCCAAATAATTTTGCCGACGCAAACGCCTTCTAGTTTGTCTGTGTTGTGTTTATATTTACGCGCGCACACGCACCCAGATACACATATGTATATGCATGTATGTATATGTGTGTGTGCGCATGTGTGTATGTATGTGTACACATTCACAAATACACAAATATAAAGGTTAAAAGATATATCAGTTCATTAAGAATGAAATGTCCGATTTTCTTAAGCACCAAGTTTGACAGTCGTTAATTCTAATGTTTAATCCTGACAATTCTTTGTTTTACAACATTGAAGAATTACATCTTCACTTTTCGAAATGCAATTCATGGTGTCTGATTATATTGTGAGTTTTCTCTTGTAAATTAATTTTTGTGAACCCATGGATAGATAAAAAATTCGTGTTGTTCATGAACATGAGTTCTGTCGTGGAACCAGTACATCCCAGACAGCTCGAAACCTCAATGAGGTGTTTGGTGAAGTAGTTGCGAACGAGCACACTGTACGTCGGTGGTCTGAGAAGTTCCGGTCTGGTGACTTTACTCTTTCAAATCAGCCCCGTGTTAAACCTGACACCATGGTGGATAATAATGAGCTGGGAACTCTAGTGGAAGCGGATACATCTCAAACTTCGCGTGAGTTAGTAGCAAGGTTTGAAGTTTCGATTCCAACTGTATTGGACCATCTGAAATAAATCGACAAGGTAAAGAAGCTGGACAAGTTGGTACCACACGAACTGGACGATCATCAAATGACACGTTGTCTTGAAAGTTGCTGTTCTTTGCTGTCACGGCATAAAAGCGAACCATTTTTGCATCGTATTGTTATGCGTGATAAAAAATGGATTCTTTCCAACAATAGCAAGCGTTCTGCACGGTGGTTGGATAGAGACGAAGTGCCAAAACAATCCAAAAAAGAATATTCACCAAAGCTAATGGTGTCTGTTTGGTGGTCCAGCGCAGATATCGTCCACTACAGCTTCATGAGACCTGCTAAGTGAATTACAGTGGATGTATACATCAACCAATTGGATGAAATGATGAGTGAACTTGCAATTAAGCAACCGAGATTGGTCAATAGAGACAGGCCAATTCTCTTGCAAGACAATGCACGGCCACATGTTGCATGTAGAACGCTACTCAAGTTACAGGAACTGAACTTAGAAGTACTCTGTCATCCACCGTATTCACCAGACCTTGCACCAGCTTACTATCATGTTTTCCAGGTATTAGACAAGTTTTTGCAAGGAAAAAACTTCAAATCTGAAGATGCAAAAACAGCCTTTCGTGATTTCATCATCTCTTGCTCTCCAGAATTCTTCGCTGCCGGGATAAATAAGCTCCTGATAAAATGGCAAAATTGTGTTGATAATTTAGGTGCATACTTTGATTAACTGCATTGTTTTTCGTTGAGATAAAATAAACTTTCAGTTCAAAATCGGACATTTCATTCTTAATGACCTTAATATCTTTTATTCCATTATATTGTACGTGGTTCAGTCATTGGGCAGCAGTCATGCTGGAGCAACGCTTTGAAGGGTGTCAATCGAACTAATCGACCCCAGTACTTTTTTAAGTCTGGTAGTTATTTCAAAGGTCTCTTTTGCCAAACTGCTAATTTGCGGGAACGTAAACAAACGGAGAGCGGTTGTCAAGTGGTGTGGTGGAGAAACAAACACAAACACAAAGGCACACAAACATGTATAATCCTCTACCATAGATTTGTGCTAAGCTAGAAGGCACTTCCCTCAAGGTGCTGTGCTGGGGAAATGAACCCGAAACCACGTGGTTACAAAGAGCTGATAATATTCTGAGGCTTGCAGTATTAAAGACAGCAACTCTGTTTTGATACTGCTTGTTAATAAAGCGAAGAATTTACCATCATTTACAGAAGTTGTTGAAAGCTATGCATAAATAGAAAATGTTTCTAAACCGTACAGGAATTTGGCCAAGAATGTCTTAATTAAAGAAATGTTTTAAATAAATAAATAATCTGATGCTTAAATACAACCATTGCTTGGAATAGATTGGAATAGATTGGTGGATATGCAGAAGGGATCTTAATACAGTTTCTCTTCATTTAAACAATGTCTGATATATATATATATATATATATATATATATATATATATATATATATATATATATATGTATGTATGTATATATATATGTATGTATGTGTATGCATGTATGTATATATGTGTGTATGTATATATATATATATATATATATATATATATATATATATATATATATATATATATATATATATATATATATATATATATATATATATGTATGTATGTATGTATGCATATATATATATATGTATTCTTTTTATCTTTTTTTTACTCGTTTCAGTCATTTTCACTGCGGCCATGCTGGAGCACCGCCTTAATAGGTTTTAATGGAAGAAATCTACCCCAGAACTTATTCTTTGTAAGCCTAGTACTTATTCTATCGGTCTCTTTTGCCGAACCACTAAGTTATGGGGACATAAACACACCAGCATCGGTTGTCAAATGATGGCGGGGGTACAAACGCAAACACACACACACACATACACAAACACACGGTTAAACCACTTTAATCCCTAATAGTGTTCTTAACTGATCATGCAGTTATTGAGGGCAAAAATACTATCGTCTGGATTATTACTTCTAACTGTGGAGCGTCAAACGCTTGACGCTCTAACCACTGAGCCATGCGCCTTCACACACACACACACACACACACACACACACAATATATATATATATATATATATATATATATATATATATATATATATAGAGAGAGAGAGAGAGAGAGAGAGAGAGAGAGTGTGTGTGTGTGTGTGTGTGTGTGTTAAACACATTTGGTATCATGAGTTCGAATCCCGGAATGGGCTGTGTGTTGTGTTCTTGAGCAAGACACTTTATCAAGGTATGATATAATATATATGCAGTATATGGTATGTATGTATGTATGTATGTATGTATATATATATATATATATATATATATATATATATATATATATATATATATATATATATATATACAAGAACAATATTTCCTGTTCCCAATAGGCAAACTTTCTGTAGAACTCTACAGGATATTCTATTCCAATCACTTTTAACTATTTCTCTATATCATTACACTCAGTGCCTAATGCACCAGCTATTACAAGCACAACTTTCACAGATTTCGAACTCCAAATTCTTGCAATTTCAGATTTAAAGGGATTGTATTTTTTTGTTCATCTTTCTTTACAATCCTGGAATCAAACGGATATGATGGATCAATTCAATTAATTAGCAACTTTGGTTTTTCGTTGTCTATCATTGTTATATCTGGTTTATAATTTTCTCTCTTCTTATCCGTTTGAATTGGGAGATCCCATAAAACCTTGCATTTCTCCGACTCAAGCATTCCTTCAACCCAATGACTATACCAAATACTTATTTCTTTATTGCCCAGAAGGGGCTACACACAGAGGGGAAAAACAAGGACAGACAAACGGATTAAGTCTATTATATCGACTCCAGTGCGTAACTGGTACTTAATTTATCGACCCCGAAAGGATGAAAGGCAAAGTCGACCTCAGCGGAATTTGAACTCAGAACGTTACGGCAGACGAAATACCAATAAGCATTTCGCCCGGCGACGGCGGCGGCAGTAGTAGTAGTAGTAGTAGTAGTAATGCTGTTACTGTTGTTGTTGTTACTGTTGATGCTATTGCTGCTGCTGCTGCTTGTTTCATTAATGTTGTTGTTATTGCTGATGACGTTTGCATTGAACGGACGCCTGTAAAACTACTCCAGAAAAAGTTTGGGTATTGTTTCTTTTCACTTTTTTTATATTCTGTTTGTCTTTTCAACCGACAAAGGACTCTGGGACGTTTTAGTGTCCACCTCATTACCTTGGAATGGAAAATAAGGTTTGTCTTAGACATTTAATATATTTTACAAACATTGTTTACTCGTTATTTAATACGGTTTTCCCCCTGGAGGAGAGGTACGAGGTACAAGCTATGAATGCGCTAACAATGGATACGCCCCACAAAATTTCGAAAGCATTTTGAAAATTTCGTCAACAAAAACATATTAAGAATAGCAACACATAAAAAAAAATATTACAATTGAAGAAAGAGACACAGTTTTGAAAAGTTTTACAACTACAAATAATAAAAGTGGTGTTTGCACTAAAAACACAAATAACAAATCAACAAAACAACAATCTAGCATTGCGAGCGTCGTGAGCCAAAGGGAAGCATTGGACGTAGTCAAACTCCAAGAGAAAGCAACCACTTTGCTGGAAGAATTCATCGAAAGAATGGTAAGGAGGTAAGTGACGTAACTTTGAGAGTTTTTGCAAAATGGAGAAACAGTTTTCGTAAGTTGTGAAAGAAGCTCTGGCCAATACGCTCAATTCCGTTCTATGAAACGGAATTGAGCGTGTGAAAGTGATGACGTTATCTTTGAAACAACGTACGAGGCAAGAAAAACAGGCAAGTACCACACGCACTTTGTCATACTCTTGATTTCGTAGTATTTAAAGGGACGCAACACTAGCATCTCATGTAGAGATACTGTGCAGACATTCGCTCTTGGCTCTTCTTCACCTTTCAGAAACAGTAGGGGCGGGAGCTGACTAAGGAGCTTACAAGTGGCAACAGCATGTATATGCTCCAATTTATATGGAGTCGTCCACGTTCCTTTCATTTAGACTATAAAGATGCAGTATGTCGTTTGTTCTTGTCTCTGAACGAAACTAAGTGGTACGTGTATATCTTTCCTTGAAAGTGCTTCCAGTCATTCCATTGTAGGTTTTTGCTATTCTGTTTAAGTTCTTGATGCAAACCTTATACAATTCTTTTTCCATATAGATAACTGTACCTGAATACACACATATAGGCGCATGAGTGTTTGTGTGGTAAGTAGCTTGCTTATCAACCACATGGTCCCGAGTTCAATCCCACTGCGTGACACCTTGGGCGAGTGTCTTCTACTATAGCGTCGGGCCGACCAAAGCCTTGTGAGTGGAAGACGGAAACTGGAAGAAGCCCGTCGTATACGTATATATATATATATGTGTGTGTGTGTGTGTGTGTGTGTGTGTGTGTGTGTGTGTTTGTGTGTCTACTTGTCACCCCAGCATCGCTTGAAAACCGATGCTGGTGTGTTTGCGTTTCTGTAACTTAGCGGTTCGGCAAAAGAGAGCCAATAGAATAAGTAGTAGGCTTATAAAGAATAAGCTCTGGGGTCGATTTCCTCGACTATAAAGGCGGTGCTCCAGTATGGCCGCAGTCAAATGACTCAAACAAGTAAGAGAGTAAAAGAGTCACACACACGCACACACAAAAACACGCACACACAAACACACAGACACACACACACACACACATATTCACGTATTATTTCTTACATCTCGAATATTGTATTACGTTTGATTTTCTTCCCATATATCATATTCATAAATATGGGTGTGCATGAACGTTCTCGTGTGAAGTAATTAAAGAATTGATCTATAACGAAGGTAAATTCTTGCAAAAGTTCAGGGCTACTAGAAGGGAGATAACAATTATCGAATTCTTATAAGTTACCTTACTTGATCTGTGTATTCATTTTGAGCATAGCCCCATGTCTTGTCATCCAAAACGGAATCGATTACCAGCATTACCAAGAGGATCACTTGAAAACTGTGGAGATCTTTTCAACATGAAACCATTAGTTGTCATGTTAATCTACAACTAAATATTTTTTTATCCACCAATTCAGTGTTGAGTACTCATTCTCACTATTCAATATTAGTATATATATATATATATATATGTATATATATATATATGTATATATATATATATATATATATATATATATATATATATATATATATATATGTATATATATATAATGCTCGAAATACGAAACGAGAAAACAGCCAACAACTGATGAAGGGTCGTTCTTTATGTTTGTTTTCTTTTCCATTTGTGTCTTTCGTAGTTCGAAAGAATAGTTCATGTTCCGTGTACTCGTGCTTCGTATTTTTTGTTGTACACGTTTCGTGACGTCCTGTGCCAACATATGCATATATATATATATATATATACGAATAGATGTATGTACATATACGTATGTATATATGCATATATATATATATATATATATATATATATATATATATATATATATTAATGAGTAGTAGTGAAGTCGCATGGCTCAGTGGTTACTGCATCGAACTTACGATCGTGAGGTTATGAGTTCGAATCCCGGACCGGGCTGTGTGTTGTGTTCTTGAGCAAGACACTTTATTTCACGTTCCTCCAGTTCACTCAGCTGTAGAAATGAGTTGCGACGTCACAGGTGCCAAGCAGTATCGGCCCCTTTGCCTTTCCCTTGGATTACACTGGTGGCGTGGAGAGGGGAGGCCAGTATGCATGGACGACTGCTGGTCTTCCATAAACAACCCTTCTTGGACTTGTGCCTGGGAGGGTAACTTTCTAGGTGCAATCTGACAAAAATAAATCTATAAAGGAATTTGACAAATTAAATATAAGGCCCTGGAAATTGAAATGCAAAAAATGTGATATCTTAAAGCGAGAACTGTTCTTGTTCTTGTAGGTGCCCTAGGTATGATAAATGAAGGGATGTCAGAAAAATCTAGATAACATCCCAGGAGAACCATGTCTCAGAGAAATCCAAAAGATTGTGTTGACAAGTACTACCCACATACTTAGAAAAACCCTATCAATTTAAGTGCCTGTGTTGTATT
>NC_142933.1:1453203-1460703 GCF_046866305.1 Octopus bimaculoides | reverse complement strand
CTGATTCAATGCAAGATTGAAACAACTGAACGAAAGTCATCAGTGTTAGACAGAAATAATTGGCGCCGAATATAACGTATTGCATCGGGAAATTTTAGGCGTAGGAGTGGCTGTGTGGTAAATAGCTTGCTTACCAACCACATGGTTCCGGGTTCAGTACCACTGCGTGGTACCTTGGGTTGACTAAATCCTTGTGAGTGGATTTGGTAGACGGAAACTGAAAAAGAAGCCCGTCGTATATATGTATATATATATATGTATGTGTGTGTGTTTCTGTGTCTGTGTTTGTCCCCCCAACATCGCTTGACAACCGATGCTGGTGTACTTACGTTCTCGTAACTTAGCGGTTCGGCAAAAGAGACCGATAGAATAAGTACTAGGCTTACAAAGAATAAGTCCTGGAGTCGATCTGCTCGACTGAAGGCGGTGCTCCAGCATGGCCGCAGTCAAATGACTGAAACAAGTAAACGAGTAAAAAAAAAAGAGTAAAAGAGTCTTCATTAGAATGGACGAATGTGAAGCGAAGAGCCTGGAAAAGGAAACCTGTTTCTCTAACAGCCCCACTCTTTGAGTGTGTTAAATGCGGAAGAGTTTGTCTCTCCAGAGTTGGTCTCAGAAGTCACATGAAAGTACTCAATCGGAGTGTTATACAGAACGAGCAACTGACTGAAACACATGAATATATATGCCACATCTGAGGCAAAACGTTTAAATCGCTTGTTAACTTTAAAAACCATTGTAAGTCCCGAGGTCATTGGAAATAGAAAAAAGAAAAACAGAAACACATACAACATAACTTGTCAGTGACGATCATACTCCTCTAGCGAGTCGTCAGTAATCATGTATGTATGTATGTAGGTAGGTAGGTAGTTAGTTAGGTAGGTAGGTAGGTAGGTAGGTAGGTAGGTAGGTAGGTAGGTAGGTAGGTAGGTGCGTGTATATGTGTATGTGGTGGATGTAAGAAGGTTTAAAGTGTAGGTATTCGTATTAACAAGAGTACGTGACTGTAAATCTGTTTGTGTTTCTGGGAGCAAGTCAAAGGGTGTAGATATGTATGCACATCTTCGCACGTGGTCAGTAGGAGACATGCATGGGTGTATGAGTGGAAACATATTTAGATCGAGATTGAGTGCATAGTATACATACATACATATATACATATATACATATATATATATATATATGTATGTATATGTATATGTATGTATGTATGTATGTATATATATATATATATATATATATGTATGTATATATATATGTATGTATATAGATATGTATGTATGTATATATATATATATATATATATATATATATATATATATATATATATATATATATATATATATATATCGTTTGTATCTATGTAATTTTCACTTGTCTTACCCGTATACGTTTTGCTGGTTCGCTATTTTTTTCTTTGGGAACAATTCGGTCTTAGTAGACGCATTACATGTGATCTTCTTCTAGCACATTAACAGTCCACCTAGTGGTCTCCTTTATATATATATATATATATATATATATATATATATATATATACATATACAAGTAGGCAAATACAAATAACAAAAAACAAAAGGGTTGTTCACAATAAATATTATTGGAATGACACTCAAGGAAAGAAAAATTTGCATATATAAATACATACACACACACAGACGCACACACGTACACACCACACACACATACATACATATGTATGTGTGTCTATGTGTAATTGTGTGTATACCTATATGTATATATATATGTGTGTGTATATATATATACGTATATATATATATATATATATATATATATATATATATATATATATATATATATATATATATATATATATATATATATATATATATATATATATATATTTATATATTTCTATATATTTATGTGCATCTGTGTGGTAGGTACATAAGAATTTTCTGTTTCTTAATTATTTGAATTCTTCCTATAAAAAAACGTGTTAGTTTCTATCAAACAAACAAAAGCCTCCTCGCTGGAATTTTAAATGACAATAGGAAATAATTACATTCAGAAATTTAGAAAAGTTTTCCATATCTTTACTGTTCCATTTACGTGATGTATTGTTAAAGTACGTATTAACTGGTTATCTTCTATGTCTGCATTTCCAGTATTAAACGATTGTCACTTAAATACTTACTTACACATCCAAAGGTACCAGCGATCATTAGGTATAGATGTGAATTGATAACATTTGTTAGAGGGACTTCAAAACTGATGAGCAATTTTATTTGGAAAGGCATTTACATTTATAAGCAAATACTGCAACAGCCTTGGTATCTGGTACTGAAGAAAACTAAAATGCTCGAAATGCTTCCATCAGTCCAAAAGAAAATGCCTTGAGTTCACATTAGTGTTTTAACTTCTTTTCGTCTGAAGCAAGTATGTTTTTCCACGGCAAATTGAAGTGAAAAGCCTTGTAAAGGTTCGAGTATCTCTCAGACATATTCCAAGTAATCTCAAGGCTGTATACATACATTCACCCACCCACACACACACACACACACACACACACACACACACACACACACACACACACACACACTCATATCTATATTATTTATTAATTGAACATATCGAATACTAATTGGTTATTTTGTGACTTCATTACTCAAAATTAATAACTGTTTACCAATAATAGATTACACCTTTTTCTCCTATATGTAATTCATTTACGTACAATGTATATTTGCGATGACTTACAAGTTTCCGTAATTCACTTCTTTACCTCTCTCCTTCCACTTGTCATTCTCGTTCTTTGAATCTTGTGACGATTGTCTAGTATCTGGCCATGCATTTACACCACAATCTAAATACTATCACTTCATCAGATGATGTTAATTCATCACATGACCTTAACACGTGGTTCATGATACTGCAAAATTTATTTTATGTTGATCAGGGTTTGTTTATCGGCCATCTTATGTACATTTTTATAAACGATTTTGTATTTTTAATTAATAAATTTTAAATTTAAATTTCAAATAATATACTTGCCTACTAATTACTGCAATAATTAGGATTACGTTCCTATTATTGCTTTATTTTTTATCTTATATATAGGTTGTTACCTTTACGTTCTATATAATAATAATAATTATAATAATGATAATAATAATTATTATTATTATTTTCTCTTTATCACAGGTTTTGTTGGAGCTCCTGGAATCTTGCATGCGTAGCGGGCTCCTTACCTGCAGCCTACCGTGCCTGGCTATCCGTTCTTTTCAACCATCTCATACTTCCCTGATTATTCTGGCCGTGCCAAAGAGGCAAACCTTTTGTAACAGTTCTACTGGGAACTCTATTCCAATTTCCTTTATATTCCTCTTCATGACTTCTGATACTGTTCTCAAGGGCCCAACAATAATTGGCACCATCTTCACCTTCTTCATTTTCCATAGCCGGGCTATTTCGTACTTAAGAGGGTTGTATCTATCTATCTTTTCACCTTCCTTCTTGACTATTCCTGGGTCAAAGGGGCATGTAACAGCAACTATATAGCACATGTGGTGCATCTTGTCCTCCACCACCACCACTAGGTCTGGTCTGTTATGCTCTAGCACCTGAATAGTAATAATAATAATAATAGTAATAATAATAATAATAATAATAATAATAATAGTAATAATAATAATAATAATAATAATAATAGTAATAATAATAATAATGATGATGATGATACTGATACAATATGGCCAGATATGTCCACTGGCTGTTGTGCGGTAAAGCAAACCTCGAGAGACACGAACAGCTAGAGGGAGTAATGGAAAATGAACATTACAAAATACTCTGGGATTTTAACATGCAGTGCAACCAAGTCATAGACGATCAGATATCGTTCTCATCCATAAAGATGAAAAAGAAGTAAAGATGATAGGATGTTGCAATACCAGGAGATTCAAAGGTGAAATGTAAGGAAAGAGAAAATATTGAGAAATACCAGACACTGCGGGACGAGACAGGAAAGATATGGGGCATAAGGAAAGTAATGGTGATACTGGTGGTAATTGGAGCATTAGGGGCAGTTTACAAGGGCTTTGAAAAACATATTAAGAATATTGGAGCTGCTGTCAGGCTCGAAGTGATTCAGAAGACAGAATTGTTGGGTACAGTACGCATTCTAAGGAGAGTATTGTCTCTTTGAGTCACAGAAGAAGGCACTACTTGAAACCTTTGGTGATTTGTTATTGCCTGCTTTCAAGTAAAGAATAACCGGTAATTAAGAACTATCCGTGAGTCTTTCAAAATAGATAATAATGATAATAATAATAATAATAATAATAATAATAATAATAATAATAAAAATAATAAATGCACGGATGCAGTACCAGGCAGTGACTCTCATGACTTCTGATCTTAATTGATTGGGAGTGTGCATTGTTTTGTCTTGGTATAAAAAGATGGGCTGCAGCAAATATTCTGCTGAATACCACAGATTTGCTTGTCAATTGTTTGACCTTAAACAGTTGAGCATGTCCCTTGGTGGCTGACGATATGTGCATCAATGATCATGAGCAGAAGTAGTGGAGGAGCATGTGTCGAGAGGAATTCTTTGAGGTTTGAATAATTCACCTTTGGAAACATGGGTGTTTCGTTCAACATCTTTAAACAAACCTCATTCAGGGACCTTTTGATTAGAAGAAGGCTACTTAACCTGAAGAAAATTCTAACTGGGCCCCACCTGCGAGATCATGCGCTGTTTACCTTGATATGAGATCACCATGTCGCGCACATATGGTTGTGATGCATGTGTCTGGTGTACCCTTATCAGACGAGTAGTCATGATGGGTATATTGGGCTTCGTATATTTTACTCTAGTGTCACCTTGATGGTATGTGCTGCTCTCTCACTCAATAATAATAATAATAATAATAATAATAATAATAATCCTTTCTATTATAGGCACAAGGCCCAGAATTTTGGGGGAAGGGTTAAGTCGAATACATCGACCCCAGTACTCTATTGGTAATTAATTTATCGACCCAAAAGGGTTGACAGGCAAAGTCGACCTCGACGAGTTGCCCGATGATAGGAATTTTTCTTTTCCAACAGTTTAATGTGTTGTGCGTATAGGAAATAATATTTAAAAAATTTTTCCTACTGTGGGCACAAGGCCTGAAATTTTGGTAGAAATGGGGGCTAGCCGATTACGTCGACCCCAGTACTCCACTGGTCCTTACTTCATCGACTCCGAACGGATGAAAGGTAAAACCGACTTTAGTGAAATTTGAACGAGGGGGCACAATCGTCGGCATACCGGACCAAATGTTTCGTGTCATTTCTTCTGGTTCTTTATGTCGCAGATGTCGACTCCCTCTTTCGCTCTCTCGGAGTCGATATAATCGAGAAGCCCCTTCTCATAAAATTTCAAGCTTTGTGCTTTTAATAGAAAGAATATTAATCATTGAAGCTTAAATATTTTCTAGTGAGTCTCTATTGTAATTTGACACAGTTCCGTTCTGGTATTTTTCTCACAACTGATCCTCAATCTCACTTGATCCTGAGATTCCCTCTTGACAAGTTCAATATTTCTGAGTCTGTCCCAAATCAATTTATCAGCGTTATGGTCGACGATTTTTGAATTGTGGCCTAGCTTTATCTATAACCTAATACACTTATCTATGTTAACTTTTGCTCCTTGCCGTTTCTCCTTCTTCCCTGATTTTTGACTTTATTTTTTTTTGTTTTTATGTTCCATATTCTGTGTTCTCAACACCAACACGGTTTTCTTGACATTTTCTTATCTCTCTGAAGTAGACCTGGAGTAGACGCGACATCTCGTTGATGAGGTTGCGGATGGCGACGAAAGGACTTTGACAAACCTAACTGATTGGCAAACCAGACGTTTGATCCAGTGATCAGTAAGTTAACTCATTAAATACTTAACCAATTAACAAATAAATAATAAAGAAGTGAATAAGAACCAGTGTGGGTGTTTATTATTGACTAAATGACCCTCCCAAGATACAACATTTTTGTTCCTTCATCTCTGTATGAAGTTTCTGTTTTCATTTTAATTTTTATTTTTATTTATCATTTTATATTTTTGCATTTTATAAACATTTTAATCAACATTGTATTTACGTTTTTATCTATATCTTTTTGTACTTTCTGGATAGACAGAGTACGCAACGGAATACCGTACATTTTTTACATTATTTACATTTGACGGATATCTGTCCTCATCTTGTTTGTTGTTAACACAACGTTTCGGCTGATATACCCTCCACCCTTCATCAGGTGTCTTGGGGAAATTTCGAACCTGGGTTCTCATTCTTAAGATATTTTTCGATATTATTATTATTATTATTATTATTATTATTATTATTATTATTATTATTATTATTATTATTATTATTCAGGTCACTGCCTGGAATCGAACTCGGAGACTTGGGGTTCGTAGCCCGCACTCTTAACCATATGGCGTGCGTCTCCCAACAAGACTCTGCACCGTCTCATAAAGCTAGGATAACCCAAGCCTAGATGCATGCCAATCTCTATGATCATGTTGTCCCAGACACATGGCCTCCAAGCTCACCAGACTTCAATCCACTGGACTATTTATGTTTTTGGGTGTAGTCGAGAGAGAGGTCAATCAACAACCCCCATAACACCGTACAATCTCTTAAGTCTGCCATAACTAGCGCTACGTCCAAAATTGATAAAAATCGCCTGATTCTGGCACGTCACCCTGCTTCCAACCCTGCATTGAAGCAGACATTGATGTCATCGGTGGATTCATTGGAATGGTGTAATAAAAGGATCCTCAAGTTTATTTGTACCAATTTGTGTCCAAACACAGCGTATCTTTGGTGAGCTATGCAAGTTTTTAAATTCAAAGAAATGACCTCAAAAAACCGGTATGTTTTCGTCTGTATGAACTAATATGTGTGTGGGTGTGGGTGTCTTTTTTTACTCTTTTACTTGTTTGTCATTTGATTGCGGCCATGCTGGAGCACCGCCTTTAGTCGAGCAAATCGACCCTAAGACTTATTCTTTGTAAGCCTAGTACTTATTCTCTCTGACTCTTTTGCCGAACCGCTAAGTTACCGGGACGTAAACACATCAGCATCGGTTGTCAAGCGATGTTTGGGGGGACAAACACAGACACATACACATATACACACACACACACACACACACACACACACATATATATATATATATATATATATATATATATATATATATACGACGGGCTTCTTTCACTTTCCGTCTACCAAATCCACTCACAAGGCTTTGGTCGGCCCAAGGCTATAGTAGAAGACACTTGCCCAAGGTGCCACGCAGTGGGACTGAACCCAGAACCATGTGTTTGGTAAGCAAGATACTTACCACACAGCCATTCCTTCCTGTGTGTATTTACTTCTTTTATCTTCTTGTACTTGTTTCAGTCTATAGATTGCGGCCATGCTACATTTTAAGTCTGGTACCATGGAAACAGTGGTACTCTTCGGAACAGGTTGAACAGCAGTCTAT
>NC_142933.1:1435703-1448203 GCF_046866305.1 Octopus bimaculoides | reverse complement strand
AGGTAAACATACGAGCGTGTGTTTTTAGCAAGCATTCTTTTAGTTGTGGTGTGTAACGTAGATATCGCACTTAAACAACAGGATAGATAGATAGAGAGAGAGAGAGAGAGATGTTTCTTTATTAGCCACAGAGGGCTCAACACAGAGGGGACAAGGTACAAAGTAGAGCTTTTCTTTTTGGGAAGATAGATAGATAGATAGATAGATAGATAGATAGATAGATAGATAGATAGATAGATAGATAGATAGATAGATAGATAGATAGATAGATAGAATGGAATGTAAGGAAAGCGAGAAATCTGTGATTTGACCAACAATGAAGATAAAACAAATGTGTGCTTACTTGAAGCACCTGCTCGTAAATTTACCTTACAGTTATACACACGTGTACACTTACCTCCATACAAACATGCAAACATACATACATGCACGCACATGTATGTGGGCTGTTCTATGTGTGTGTGTGTGTGTGTCTGTGTCTGTGTGTGTGTGTGTGTGTGTGTGTGTGCGTGCGTGTGTGTGCGTGTGTGTGTGTGCGTGTGTGTGCGTGCGTATGTGCGTGTACATGTTTTTTGTGGCTGTATGTATATGTGATTATGTACGTGTATATGTGTGTATATATATGTGTATATATATACATGTATATATATATATATATGTATAGAGAGAGAGAGAGATCTATGTTTGCATATGTATATACACATGTATGTATATATATATATATATATATATGTATATATATATATATATATATATATATATATATATATATATAGTGTGTGTGTGTGTGTGTGTGTGTGTGTGTGTGTGTGTGTGTAAAACTCGGAGCTCGCTCTTTCACGTGTTTATTATATTAAAAACGTACCATGATTATCTGATATGTGTTCACGTGTTAATAATATCTTGTGAATTGTTTACTTACTGCATCAGTCGTAGAAATGTGTCAGTGACCAGCAACTGCAGGTGGACGACAATAATATTGACACCTCAATAAATAAACGGGAAGAGATTTTAACGAGTTCTCTTTGGTTTTAAATGGTAAGGAATGGCCCTTCAACGATGTATTTGCTTTTTACAAATAAATATTGCTATAACACAAAACCATTACGATAGAATGTAAATGATAATAGCAATCCTTTCTACTATAGGTACAAGGCCTGAAATTTGCGGGTAGGAGGCTTGTCGATTATATCGACCCCCAATGTTTAACTGGAACTTATTTCACCGACCCCGAAAGGATGGAAAGCAAAGTCGGACTCAGAACGCAGGGACGGATGAAATGCCGCGAAACATTCTGCCCGGCGTGCTTACAATTCCGCCAGCTCGCCGCCTGATTATTATTATTATTATTATCATTATTATTATTATTATTATCATTATTATTATTATTATTATTATTATTATTATTATTATTATTATCATTATTATTATTATTATTATTATTATCATTATTATTATTATTATTATTATTATTATTATTATTATTATTATTATTATTATTATTATTATTATTATTAATAATAATAATAATAATAAGTTTTATCATGGCTACCGAATAAGTATCGTATATTTTTACAGATATATATATATATATATATATATATATATATATATAGATATAAATTAACAGAATGAGATAAGAATCGAAGGCTGTGAAAGATTTCAGAACATTTATAAAGAGGTCTTACAGTTGTTTCCGGGATATTTTATATATATCCCATCATCGGAGATGGTGTGAGAAAATGGTTAAGCAATAGTTATTCTAGATAAGATATGAAATAGAGAGTGAAGTGGAGGAATAAAAATTGACGTGAGATATGCAGGGATATTGCATCTGTAGATCCATTATTTAGTCAGAACGGTATATATATAAGATTCCAGTACCTTGTGAGTAAATTCCAATAGTCTTCAAAATTGGTCATTCCAAGTATAGGGTTTGTACACAGTGCTATTGAATCGATGGTTTATTTAAATATATATATATATAACTGAGAATGTGTGTCTGTCTGTCTGTGTGTCTGAGTGTTTGTAAGTGTGCATCACTAAAACTCAAAAACTACCCGACTGATTTCACTCAAATTTTACACATGCCTTACTTAGGGTCCATGCAGTGTCATGGGCCATAAAAATCTTCAACTTCATGCCTAATGCAAGCCCGGAGGATTCTCTTATCTCTTACGCTATTTCAGTATTACGTGTCAAAAGTGAAACAATCGCATTTCTATTGTAATACTTTCAGTTTTAATACTGAAACTATTAATACTTTCACTATGTATGTATGTATGTATGTATATATATATATATATATATATATATATATATATATATATATATATATATAGGAGAATGTACGAAAAAACAACAACAGACGAGGACAGGTGGTGTAAATAACAAAAGATGTATTAGTATGACGCTCGGGAATACGGAAAGTCTTTGACGTTTCGAGCTACGCTCTTCAACAGAAAGAATACGGAGACAAGGAGAAAAACACGGAGAAAAAAAATTGAAACTATATATATATATATATATATATAGGTTGCATTTTTATTACTTTCACCGTGATATATTTATGTATATGAATGTATGTATATATAAGCATGTGTATGTATATGTATGTATACATATATATGTATATATAGGTAAATATATAAGTATATATATATATATATATTTATGTATGTATATATGTGTATATATATATGTATATATATGTATATAGATGCATATGTACATATGTGTGTATATGTATATGTATATATATATATATATATATATATATATATATATATATGTGTGTATATATATATATATGTGTGTGTGTGTGTGTGTATGTATATGTATATATATGTATATGCATCGGCTAAGGCACGTTTTTCACTATTCAAAGCAGTCCTGGAACTCTTGCGGAGTGATGCCTTTTAACTCCTCCGTCGTTTTTTACCTCACTTCTTCCACATCTGCCAAACGTTTTCCTTTAAGGATTTTTTTTTCGTTCGGGGGAACAAGAAAGAGTCGCTTAAATCAAGATCGAGTGAGTAGGGAGGGCGGGTAAGCGGGATCACGCATGACTGCTTTAGATCTTCTGTGAACAAGCGAGGCACAAATTTTGCTGCAACTCGCGGTTCCTCGCTCAAAATTCGTTGGCAGGAGCCCCAGGACACACCAATCATATCAACAAGTTCACAGATTGTTCGGCGTGGGTCCTCCAAGATCAGTTCATGAATTTTCGTAATGTTTTCCTTCGTTCGAGAAGCCGACGATCAACCTGAACGAGGCTGGTTTTTTCAAGCGACAAGGGACCATTCCTAAACCGTGAAAATCATTCGTAAACTTGTATTTTGCTCATAGCAGCGTCCTTATAAGTTGTTTAAAACATGAAAACTGTCTCGGCCGCTGTTTTCCTGAGCAAAAAACAGAATTTCACGGAAGCACGCTGTTCCTTCGTTTCAGCCATCGCAAAAATCAACAAACACAGAAGTATTGCAAAGCAAAAACACATCCCGTGGCAGTACGACGTCACTCGACGATGACGGTCGCAGACGATGCCTGAGGGTCCCATCAAGTGGCTTCTAAAGGCGGGAGACTGAACTACAACGAGCATATCCCACAGAGAACGTTTCCAGTTACTTTTGAGTTACCTTCTCGTAGTTATATTCATACATACATACAGACAGACAGACAGACAGACAGACAGACAGACAGACAGACAGACATATCAACACATGGAATATTGGTGAAACATTAGCATCAAACATTCTGTCATGTGACAGCGTAACAGACCGAATATAGTTGTTTGGAAAAGAAAAACAAAAAGTACATCGAGACAGAGAGGTCAGCTGACACGCAGATGGGAACTCTTAATAAGAGGTTAATACGACTTGGAATATTTATAGACAACAGCTGCAGGGTGGCTGTGTGGTTAAGAAGCTCGCTTAGCAACCTCGTAGTTTTGGTTGCAGCAAGGTTCGCCACCACCCTCTGCCAGAGCCTCGTGGGGCTGTATGTATCTCCGCTCAATAAACGCTCACAACGCCCGGTCAGGGAATCAAAACCGCCATCCTATGATTGTAAGTTCGCTGCCCTAACCACTGGGGGCATTGCTCCTCCGCCATTTATATATATATATATATATGTTTATTTTCTCGTGTTCCTTTCTGTTGAAGAGCGTAGGCTCGAAACGTAAAGGACTTTCTTACCTTCCCGAGCGTTAGACTAATACACCTGTTTGTTGCTTACACACCTGTCTTCGTCTTTTGTTTTTTTTTTTTGTAAATTCTAACTATATATATAGCAATAAGAAAATGGGTGGTGGGGTGGGAATATGTGGTACTCATCAACTTGCAGACATTGTATTATGTCAATTTACCTGTTTATTTTTCAACTAAGAGGATAGGACAATAAAACCAGTTGATCCCCAAAATCTTTCTGAGACATTGTTGATGAAAACGTTCCATAAGTTTTAAATATACATACATACATATATGCATATATACAATGTACCAAAATGTCATCAATGTACTACCTTACAATACGACATGAAGCTATCACTAAAACAATGTACAACAGTACCCGAAAAAAACCTGTTCTAACATAAATATGGAGATCCCTATTGTTATTGAAAATATACATAGACGTCAGCACAAGGAATATTGGTGGAACATTCCCATCAAAACTTCTACCAAATGCAAACGTAACAGATCAAATATCTTTGCTTGGGACAGGCAGGAAAAAGTATGTACCGTCATAGAGGTCAGCTGTCCTGCTGGTGTGAACACCTCTTAGAAAATAAATGAGAAGGCGATGAATATGGACAACTGCTCCGAAACATTCGGTTTCCTAAATCTAAATTATAAATTTATATTTATATCAATAATAATTGGAGCACTTGGTTTTGTGAGTTTATGCCTGAGTGACAATCTGGAAAAGATATAGTTTTCAGAAAAAATATATCAGCAAGTTGGCACGTATATTATAAATATAATCTGTAAGCGGAAGAGTAAAGATATGCAAGACTTTTCTCAAGTTTAAAATGTGAATTTGTTTTTATCTACAATCCAACAATGACGCTTTTTATTCTTGTTCGAAACCATTTCCTTCCTCTGAGGAAGACTTCAGGTAATTAAAAACAAAAGAGAACGTAAACACGCACACGCATTCACACACACACACACACACACACACACACACACACACACACACACACACACACACACACACACACACACACACACACAGAGAGAGAGAGAAACAGCATATACACATATATATTTACACACATGTAATTTAAAGGGTGAATGCTTGCGCAAAGAATGTAGATAAAAAACAAGACCGCATTTTGCTTTGTTTTTTGTCGATTTCATACCTTTTCCATCCCTTTGCCCCTCCCCCACCGAACAGGTGGTCGGTTCAAATACAACAAACAAACGCCTGCCAGGGGTATATACACACGCATATATGTAAGCGTGTGCTTATGCAGGTATGTCTGTATATGTGTTTGTATGCGTACATGTAGGCATGTGTGTCTGTATGTTTGTATGTGTATACGTGTGTTTGTAGAGGAAACTGTAGATGCCCGTATAAGTGTATATGTATGTTTAGGCTTGTATATATTGTGTTCTCTATGTGTATGTTTAGGTATATGAATAAATGTGTCAGTATATATGTGTGTGTGTGTGTGTGTGTGTGTGTGTGTGTGTGTATATATATACATATATACATACATACATGCATGCATATACATACCTGTGTGTGTGTGTTTGCATGTTTATACGAAGATAATCGCCACGAACCACTCTGTTATCTCGTAGAAGATCAAGGGACTCTTAAACTTTCACAGATGACTAGTATTGTTGTAACTGATAGCGGCGGCGGCGGCGGCGGTGGTGGTGGTGTTGGTGGTATCGGTGGTGGCGGCAGTAATAGCAGCAGCAGCAGCAGTAGTAGAAGTAGTAGTAGTAGTAGTAGTAGTAGTAGTAGTAGTAGTAGTAGTAGTACCAGCAGCATTCTGTTGCTTTTCTTATTATTGTGTGTAATTTTATCGGTCCTGGAAAAACTACAAAACTACGACTGCAAAAACAACTACTACTACTACTAATAATAATAATAATATTAATAATAATAATAATAATAGTAATACTTTCTACTATAGGCACAAGGCCTATAGTTTTATTGTTGTTGTTATTCTTCCGGCTTTAACATCCTGAGTTCAAATTCTGCCGAGGTCAACTTTGCCTCCCATTTTTTTCAGGGTCGATAAAATAAGTACCAGTTGAGTACTGGGTCCGATGTAATTGACTTTCGCGCTCCCCCAAATTTGCGGCCTCGTGCCTATAGTTGAAAGGATTGTTATATTATTAGGGCGACGAACTGGCCCTGGTCGTTAGCGCGACGAGCAAAATGCTTATCGGCATCTTCCCCGTCTTTTCGTTCTGAGTTCAAATTCCACCGAGGTCGACTTTGCCTTTCATCCTTTCGGAGGTCGATAAAATATGTACCAGTTGAACACTGGTTGGGGTCGATGTAATCGAGTTGTTGTTGTTGTTGTTGTTATTAAAGCGGCGAACTGGCAGAATCATTAGCACGTTGGACAAAGTGCTTCGCGACTTCGGCTTTATGTTCTGTGTTCAAATTCTGCTCAGATGGACTTTGCCTTCCATTCTTTCGAGTTCAACAGAGTAAGAACCAGTTGAGCACTGGGGACGATGTAATCGACTAGCCCCATCCCCCAAAATTTTTCCGATCTTTTTGATAAAATTATTATTATTATGATTATTATTATTATTATTTTTATTATTATTATTATTATTATTATTATTATTATTGAGTGAGAGAGCAGTGCATGCCATCAAAGTGACACTGGGGTAAAATATACGAAGCCCAGTATACCCATCATGACTACCCGTCTGATAAGGGTACACTAGGCACATGCATCACAACCATATGTGCGAGACATGGTGATCTCATATCAAGACAAACAGCGCATGACCTCGCAGGTGGGACTCAGAATTTTCTTTAGCTCGAGTAACTTCATCCCGTTCAAAAGGTTCCTGAATAAGGTTTGTTTAAGGATGTTGATCAAAACACCCATGTTTCCATAAGTGAATTATTCAAACCCTAAAGAATTCCTCTCAACACATGGCTATGATGTTTCCCCACTACTTCTGTTCATGATCAGAGATGCACATATCGTCAGCCACCAAGGGACATGCTCAACTGGTTAAGGTCAAACAAATGACAAGCAAATCTGTGGTACTGAGCAGAATATTTGCTGTAGCCCATCTTTTATACCAAGACAAAACAATGTACATGATAACACTTCCAATCAATTAAGATCAGAAACCATAAGAGCCACTGCCTGGTACTGCATCAGGGCATTTATTATTATTATTATTATTATTATTATTATTATTATTATTATTATTATTATTATTATTATTATTATTGCCTTTGCATAGCTTCTAACGCTGGGAATGTACTACGGTGCCAGCTGTTCACTACCAGTGAACTAAGGTAACACCACTTATTTTTCGAGCACCTTCCGGAGTATTCGAGCGGTTTCCGCAAGTGCTCCACCCTTATTGCAGCCCCTATTTGTTCCATGTACTTCTCAAGATTTTTACTCAGTTCTCAGGGCTCCGACAACCACTGGCACCACTACCACCTTTTTCATCGACCACAACTGCTTAACCTCCCAAGCTAACCTGTCATATCTCTCGATTTTTCTTTCTTCCTTATTGCATACCTTGTTGTCAGCTGGGCATGCTATATCTAAGATCCAGCATAGTTTGCTTTCTTTCTCAATTAAGACTATGACTGGATATTATTATTATTATTATTATTATTATTATTATTATTATTATTATTATTATTATTATTATTATTATGTTGTTGTTGTTGTTTTTTCTTCTTTCTTCAAATTTTCTTCCATTTCTCACCGAGTGTTTTCCGTACACCTAGGGCAGAGAAACTCATTGTATGCATTCCCAGTTTACACACGCAAATTCACAGGTAAAATATGTATTTTTAAAAAAAATTAATAAATGAATAAATTCATGAATGGTAGTTCCGGGTTAATAAGCTTTAGTCTTGAGCAAATATTATTATTATTATTATCATTATTATTCCTATGTAACACAGTGTAGGTAAAAATGCACCGGAGTCTTTAGTCATCTCCCAAGTCACAACAACGACTTCAGACAGATAATACTTTCCTTAAGATTTTTGGATGACTGCTTCATATTTTGAAATAAAAGTAGGAAGAACCTTTCGAGATTCCTTAAATTAATAAATAACATTCATGAATTGATCCACTTCACTACGGAAATGAATAAAAGGGAACTTCTTTTTCTGGACATTCCAATAATTATAGAAAACCAGTTAAAAGTGATCTCCACTGCAAGGATACAGACATACACCAATATTTAGGTTTTAGATCTTGCTACCGTTCCCATACAAAAAGAAACATACCATTCAATATGGCAAGGGGCTGTTGCAGGAACAAATAGACAAGAGAAATGACAAGAGAATATTCCTTAAAAAAAACTAATAACTAAAAGTCCCAACATCTGCCTTACAGAGAAACATTCGCACTAAGAGTATAAGCATTCCGTTTGTTGTTACCAATAATTCTAGGAACTACATCCTACTTTCGGACAAGCGACATCTCGCAAGTCTGCATCAATCATCAAATTTCCGACAAATAATTAAAGAATCACAAATCATCAAAAGCCAAAGACAGCCACCAAATCTCAAGAGTCTCCTAACAAACGCGAGATTCAATTGGAGAAAGAAATAAAGCAGGTAACAAACTGTGGAGACCCTCAATGTGGGACAGGCGAAATAATTGAACAAGGAACAACCAAAAGATGAAAAGATGAAAAGGAACTGGAGGGGAATGCAAACATTAATTGCAAAACAAAAATCTCATCTATTACATCAGATGACCAAAATGCAACGAGAATTGCATCGAAGAAACAGTAATAAAATTAACCAGGCACGTGAGTGTGCAGAAACTGCAAATTAAATTTTCATCTCTTAGAAATGTTCCGTATAGTCAACATCTAAATATTTGTGCAAATAGAAAGGTCGAAATACTTTCTTTTTTTTACAAAATAATGGACGAAAATGACTGACAACGAAAGATAAAAGTAAAATTTTTTATAAGAATTCTAAATCCGAAACTAAACCGGAAATAGTCGACATCATTACTATAAACAACTTCCTCTGTACAGAGTAACCCGGAACACGAGTGACTAAAAAGTCGGATGACGAAAGCACTGACACACGAAATGCACAAAATACGAAAACTTCTTTCCCCAAGGTTTCTGACATTCTCTTCTTTAAAAAATGAATTGTTAATAACTTTTAAGAAAACCTTTCTTTAAATATATATACACACAGATTCTACACACAAGCACACATAGACACATACATATAGTATACAGATATACACGCGCACAAATCAACGTCATTACAGGTATAAACACAGTAACACAAGTATGAGAGAAAGCCAAGATACATACAACATACACATGCACATATAAACTTCAACACATAGGCTTAAAAGTAAGTAAAACAAACTAAACAGTGGGTTCCAGTATAGATTATGAAAGAGCGTAACATTTCCTCCAGTCAACCACCATTCTTTCACTAAATGTGAATTTGCTCCTATTGTGATCCCTTGCCACGTGGCTTGTAGAAAATTCATCGCAATAAATTCATCTCAGGCAATTGCATCTCAACAAACATATCTCCTGCTAATATCATCGCAAGAGGATTACACCACGTGACAAATACATTGTCGATAAATTCATCGTTATACTATCCAATAGATTCATCGGCATGTGGGTTTTCTTTTTTTCCTAGATTAAATACGTAAACATTAAAGATTTGTAGGTACGTGGTATTTCGTTATGCAGCCATAATATACTATAAAATATACTAAATGTTTTTAGAAGTCAATACCACGTTCTACTGCGTCAGCAGTGTTTCTTACACCATTTTCTAAAGGTTATTTCTACAGATAGTCTATAGAACTTATAGCCAGCGCTTATATCCAATAACTCAACACCGCTGTATGCGGTGGCTATATAAACAATGTATATATATATATATATATATATATATATATATATATATATATATATATATATATATATATCTTGTACCCTTAATTATGAATTTATAAACTTACCTTTTTGATTTTTATGCTCGCTAGCCATTTATATTTTTATTATTTATTAATATCTTTATTTATGTGCATATATATATATATATATATATATATATATATATATATATATACATATATATACATATATACATACATACGTACATACATACATACATACATACATACATACATACATATTAGTATATGTATATAAACAAAAATAAGTGTGTGTGTATGTGTGTGTGTGTGTAATACAGCGAGAATTCGACAGAGCATCGCATTGTGTTCTTGAACAAAACACTTCTTTCCACTTTCTTCCAATCCTCTTATCTCTAGATAAATAAACCTGCGCCGGACTGCTGTCCCGTTCAGAGAGAATGTTGTGCTCTCGCTCACTTCTTATACGCCATGGAAACCGAGTTACCGGTCAGATAAGTCCAAGGACTCAAGAAAGTACTTAATATCGAGAATTCAACGCAAAAAATATCAATGATTTACGAAGTTTTGCTCATAAGTTGACATTTTAAGATTTTTCCTGAGGACTGGGATATTTAACGCTACATTTGATCTGACAATGAATTTGTGGACGATGTTTTGGTTTCGTGATGCTGTTACTTTGCTATAAAATTACGAAGAGATGAAATTACAGGCGATTAGATTTACAGTGATGCTGTAATTAATTAATTAGTCGCAATAAATTTACTGCAATTAATTTTCTTGACATTTTGCTACGTCACAACACATACACATTGACACAGACAGACACACACACACACACACACACACACACACACACAAAGCTCATACATAAAACACACTCGCGAAAAAGTTAACGCGCGCACACACACACACACACACACACACACACACACACACACACACACACACATGAAGTACGTACAAGTATAACAAGTACACCTACCGCACAAGATCTTCCTTGAGGCCCGACAGCCACCACCACCACCAACAACACCACTACCACCAACAACAACAACAACACATGCGCACACACATGCACACATACATATGCACACACAGACGCAAAGACACGCATATGGTAGACAGCCCTTCAGACTGTAGGTAAACATCGCGAAGTAGATGAAAGTAACCGATAGAAGTAAGACAAAACAAACCACGTGTATTTATTAAAGGAAGAATAAGTATACACATCACCTCACAGTGAGTGTGGTGCCTCATTACACTACACTCTTCTCCCTCTTTGCTTCTCCATAGAAAACTAACGAGGAAGTTCCACCAGCTGTGTTGCCCGGGTCGTATAAACTTTGAGCACCGAGTAACGTTGCAGATGTCAGATGCTTCGTCTTGACTCAGGACTGAAATTCCGTCAAACGAGTGAGATTAATGCCGCCTTTAGGCATGGCCACACCAGACAGTGATCCAGGGTCCTCGCAGGTCTTGCGGCCCAGTTCTAATCTGTGTACACTATGGCTTACTATTAATAAATAAAAACTATTAGCGCTGGTGTATTGATTTGCCCAGGATTCTATAATGCTTCTCACACAACCCTGAATGGGAGGAAATGATCCCAAATGATGAAAGATTAGTCATTAATGTTTGTAACTTGTGTCCCAGTTCCAATCCACCGGAAACCTGAGACCCCAAGCAACTCAACTTGCCTGATGGCCCAACACTTCATGCTGCTGCCTGGTGGCATATCCTTACATCTACTGTTATCAAGCTATAAGTTCAGTGCCTTGTCCTGGTTAATCTTTGCTTTTATCATTATCCCGTATTCGTTTAAAAGGACTCCCGGGTTCTTTGATACAATTATAGAAGCCCTGTTCGCGTGTACTATCGCGGTTCCCTAGCATCCCACTGCACAAGAGAGGCCTCTTAAAACTTACAGTTTTTGCATCAATGGCTCGAGAGTCAGTACATCCAGAAAGAATTAGATAAAACATCTTTAACGCACCGAGACTAGTTCGAAATTCTCTTTGTAGATAGCCATATAATCTGAGCACCGAGCAGAAGCTACAAATGAAGTGATGTCACCTCTGAAAACCGAATGCTTTGAGAATAACTGTCACGTAAATATAATAGTCAACCCTATCGAAAGTTCTCAGTTCATCCAAGATAATGAGCCCCACTGAAGCAAGATTTGTTATCCACCCTATTCTAAGACGTGTCCCTTCAGGATAGAACTGTATGATAACGGGAATTGGTTTATTTGGTATTGCACAAGTCTGACGATGACGATCACCATCGTCTTTGCCAACACCTTAACCAAACTCTTAAACTTTGTACCATTAGCCCAAGATCCAGGAATAAGGTAATACTCCCTTAAAAGACCGAGTTTTTTAATGAATCT
>NC_142933.1:1415703-1430703 GCF_046866305.1 Octopus bimaculoides | reverse complement strand
GGTCCAAGTCCTTCCTGGATTTTCCAATTGTATATCCTCGCCTGTCTTTCCCGCCTTCGTTCTAGGAAGTACAGTCTTCTCTTTTTCAGCATTTTCCAGTTGCTGACCTGTCACATTGGAACTATCTTCTTTGTGTAACTTCCGTGGATTGCTTCGAGTTCCGTCAACCATAGCTGACACTAGTTGTTTAAGCGACCTTGGACAAATGTCCTCCAGAAGGCCATCGTAGTTTCTTATTCTCTCGTTCTGAAAGTTCTAAGGATCCATCCTGCCAGTTACCTGCACTTTATAGCTAACTTGGTAATATACACCTGGATAGATGCATCTTTACTCATGCCTTTAGCCTGATTCGTATTCAGGGATTGCTGTCCCTCCTGGGCCTGTGTCTTGTCTGCATTTCATGTGGCCTCGTATGCCTATAGTAAATGGTCATGTTATTGTTCTGGGTCCACCTGTATACTCTATATTGCGTCTAATTCCCTTTGCAAGTATGTAGCATCTCCAAGGTTCTGTATCTTTTGAGAGACTTTTGTATCGTCTGCATAGCTAGCAAAGTTGGTTATCTGAGCAGCTGGGAGCATTTCTGAGAGGACTACAGTGAATAGCACAGGCCCTAAAACAGTGCTCTGCGATATACCACTCACTATAGGTGTTTCTTTAGCGATGGTTCTTCTAGCTATCACAGCCTGACTTTTATCTTCTAAACAGTCACGTAGACATTCTACAAGTTTTCCGACATTGTCGAGATCACACAGCTTATTTCTTTATTGCCCACAGGGGGCTAAACATAGAGGGGACAAACAAGGACAGACAAAGAGATTAAGTCGATTACATCGACCCCAGTGCGTAGCTGGTACTTAATTTATCGACCCCGAAAGGATGAAAGGCAAAGTCGACCTCGTCGGAATTTGAACTCAAAACGTAGCGGCGGACGAAATGCCGCTAAGCATTTCGCCCGGCGTGCTAACGTTTCTGCCAGCTCTCAGCTCGAGATCACACAGCTTGGGATACAAACCATAGTCGACGTTATCAAAGGCTTTTGCAAAGTCGAGATATATCACATTCACATTTGATCTGTTGAGCTGATGCTTTAGCACCAATCGTAGTGCTGTGAGAGCTGTGTCAGGCAAATCCTACCTGGTCGACAAATCATTCTCTTCAAGGAACACGATTGGTTTCCATCTTCTTTCTATGATTTTGCCAATGTGTGAGGTCAGAGAGATAGGCCTGTAGGCTTTCGCATCTACTCTGCTTCCTTCTTTATTGACAGGGCATATTATTCCCCCACTACAACTTGACAGGGAGCTGACCAATTGCAAGGAAGTTCTGGAAAAGAAACTGCATAGGTTTTGCTAGAGCTCATTTGCATGATTTAAAAAGGATTGTTGGGAATCTATCAGGGCCAGTACCTCATCTATGTCCAGTATTACATCTTTGATGTCGATATAATAAATTATTATACCTCGCTGATTACAGCTGAAGTGGCAAAGAGCTCCCCGGGTTTGTTCACTTGCCTGTGTCCTAATGGGTATGGGACTGGCTGGAAACGCTTTTGAACTGTTCGTTCAGTAGTGTTTCATTTATACTCTTTGGGTTTCCTGTGTGGGAGCCGTCCTTTTGGAAGAGTGACCCTATCTATGTATGTATAAATATACATATGTATAGCATTACTTACCTCCGGTAAGTAGTGCTAAATATTCCTTACAGTCTTCTGCAGTATTTGAGGTCCATCGTCACGCATGATTAATTCACACAGAAGATATAATGTCGGAGAAATTATTAACTGTTTACTTGTTAGATAGTCTCAATAACAAACTATCTCTTTAAAGGTTTGTACTGCCTGGCTTCATGCACGTCTCCCTATCATATAAGTGTGTGGGGGGGGGGGTTATCCCGAAAGAAATTAAAGTAGAAAAAGACCCCACAATTTTCAAACGGTACCTTGCCAAATTCTTCCAGGAAATACCGGATAAACCATCTGCATACGTCTCAGCCAAAAACAACTCTCTGCTTGAGTGGTTCATAGTGTCCCGAAATAATTAACTAAAAGACTTTTCCAGGTGGTGCTATTGAGTTAGTCATGACCTGGGCCAATAATGGCCGAAACCAATCTAACTTACCTAAGTAATGTATGTATGTATATATGTATGTATGTATATACATATATAATACATATATATATATATGTGTGTGTCTGTGTCCCCATTATCACTTGACAACCGATGTTGGAGTGTTTACGTCCCTGTAACTTAGCGGTTTACCAAAAGAGACCGATAGAATAAGTACTAGACTTACAAAGAATATCTCTTGGGGTCGATTCGTTCGACTAAAGGCGGTGCTCCAGCATGGCCGCAGATTGAAACAAATAAAAGAAATAATACATATATATATATATATATATATATATATACATATATATATACATACATACACACACACACACACACACATATATATATATATATATATATATATATATATATATATATATATATATATATCGTGGCACTCCGTCGGTTACGACGACAAGGGTTCCAGTTGATCCGATCAATGGAACAGCCTGCTCGTGAAATTAACGTGCAAGTGGCCGAGCACTCCACAGACACGTGTACCCTTAACGTAGTTCTCGGGGCTAGATTCACCGTGACACAGAGTGTGACAGGGCTGGCCCTTTGAAATACAGGTGCAACAGAAACAGGAAGAAAAAGCGAGAGAAATTTGTGGTAAAAGAGTACACCAGGGTTCGCCACCATCCGCTGCTCAACAAACACTCTCAACGCTCGGTCTGGGAATCGAAACTGCGATCCCACGACCGCGAGTTCACCGCCCAAACCACTGGGCCATTGCGTTTCCACTATGTATATATATATACACATATAGATAATGTAGAAGTAAGAATCAAATTTATAGCAAATCAAGTTCACATATACATTTATATTTATTTAGCCTTAGACCCAGCATGGTTGAATTTCTCCAAAAGTATATTCAATACATCAAACATATTAAAAATAAATAAAGTAATCAATACATTAAAAATACATAATAATAATAAAAAATAAATTTTGAAAATATAAATACGTATATAGGTCGACTTACAGATTATAAAACGAAGTCATAAAAAGAGTTAAGAGTGTATAAGAGAAAACGTTTGGGTGTTATTAATCTAGTTAATAATCTTACGGCCGTTTCTGCGGACCGGTTATCCAGTCACAAAAATGATATTTACATCAATTTTTGGACACCTTCATCAGGGAAAAATAAATTTCTAAAAAGGTTCACATGTCGTGCGTTTTTCTAATGGGAATTACTTACTGGGTGTTTTTATAGAGCTATATGCCAAAGACCAGAGAGTAGAAGTGTTTTTGAGTGATTGGAAGAGGAGATACAATGCATGATAAGATAAGGTTACTAATGGTTGTATAGGTAGAGGATAAGAGGAGGGGGTGTTGTTTTATTTTTCATGAAAAGTTTCAGTTGGTGTGGAGGCTGGTTTTCATCTCTATCCAGAATCATAATACAAAAATGTTGAGTAAAACCAGTTTGCAAGAATAGATGGCGTCGGAAAATTTATTTAATATTGAGGAGTTGTGTAAACAGAATAATTAATGACTCTTTTAAGCATAGCTTTCATTTGCCTATCTTTGTATTTTATTAGAGACCAAACCAGTATATATTGTATGTTTTGTGATTTAATATCATATGTGTGTGTGGCTAATGATGTCGAGAATTTGTACTTTATCTTAGTGAAAGAATTTAAGCTCGATATTGCCGTTTAAAATCTATGGTGTTACCGATGTAGTCTTTGCTTGGTGTTTACCTGGTGTTTCTACACTACATTAATAAACTACATTTTCACGAGGACAGAAGCCCCCAAGGGGGCATGCATTAGGTATACGAAAATTACAGGTTTTCCTTTTTGTTCTACCATTTATATCAGTTGTGTTCTTGCTATTTTTAGGACTAATATGGGGTGCTGTACAAGAGTTTGCGTGTGTATTAGTATGAAGCTGAATTTTACTTTTATTAATAGAAGCTATTATAGTTCCTAAATTTAGTGTGGTGGAGTAAGACAATTTGACTGACGATTTGTTAAAGACAGAGTGTATCTATGATGCTGCGGAAAGTTTGATTTCAGAATTTTAAAAAATAGTTTAGGCAAAGATTTAACTTGGAGAGAAAATGGCAGTGCGTACAATAGGATGTCTCATTTTTTAGGCATAGAATATGCTGTTACATTGGATTGGTCATGAAAGGGAGTATTATAATTACTATAAATTCTGGATGGCTTATGATGGCTTCTGGATGGCTTATAGGTTCTTAACTCTTTGTATATGTGAATTTGATTTGCCTAAATTTGATTCTTACATCTACAATATTCTAACGCCTCAGGTTTTAATATCTTGAGTACTTCAAAGTGAAGTCTATGCATTGGAGAAAATCTTTTTCCTTATAATCATATGTATATATACACCTTAAGCTCTGTGTGCGTGCGTGCATGTGTGTGTGTGTGCGTAATAACAATAACAAACAATTGAAAAATGTTTGCCCATAAAAATTACTGTTTTTGTAATGTATATATGTGTATATATGTGTGTGTATGCATATGTATGTATACATGAATATTTACACACATACACACATACAAACGTACATATGTATAAATTATCTTTAAAATTGCACACACGCACATGCAAAAACACGCGCGAGCGCATGCACTCACGTGTATATATATTCTTTTAATAATTGTTAAATATGGCATCGAGCTGGCAGAAACGTTAGCACGCCGGTAAAAATGCTGAGCAGGTTTTCATCCGTCTTTACGTTCTGCGTTCAAATTCCGCTGCGTTCGACTTTGCCTTTTATCCTCTCGAGATCGATAAAATAAGTACCAATTGAACATTGAGTCGATGTAATCGACTTATTCCCCACCCCCGCTCCGCAATTGCTGACCTTGCATCAAAATTTGAAACTATTATTAAATAGTTCCGTTAAAAAAATGTCTGGACAAATTAATTATATGACCGTCGTTTCTTTTTCTTTCCTTCATTCTTTATCTCTTTGTTTTCTTTCTCTGTATAAACAGATACTTTGCTTTCTAAATATCGTCACATTTTCTAAAATATCTTTTTATAATTTATCAAACCCGAGCTTTTTTTCCTCCTTTTTCAGTTTTTTTTTTCTAATCTGATTCCTATTAATATGGCCTGATATATCTGTGAAATTATTTTCACTTCATAACATGTGTGTGATAAATATGTAATCTGCTTGACGATGCAGTGAGTATTTTTGAAAAATGACGGCAGATGTTATGTCCACGTGATCGTCTGTTTTCGTTTTTGCTTTCCCTTTGTTTGTCTTTTTATTTAGTTTTTGGGTTTGTGTAAGATTGTTTCAAGAACAGATATACACAACAGTATTCTTTCGAGCTGCAAGAGAGGAGAAACACCATCTACTTTTCGCATGTTTGGCAGTTAAAAAACTTTGGCCTAAACAAATTGATAATTCTACATTGAATGGTGGAATTCACCAAATCATATTCGAGACAATCGGATTCCCTAGATTATGCACCAGCAAAATATTTTCTTTTTCTTTTTTTGTTTCGTCTTTTTTTTATCTTCACATTTTCTGATAACTTAGTAAATTCAAGAAATGAGATGGTCTCGAGAAGCAGTAACCAGAACGAATATATTTTAAGAAATTTAGTCCTTCAAGAAATGGAATATAACGCAAAGGCACAATTCAATTCTTTGTAATTACCTGAATTCTATGTCAAAGATTTTTTATAAAACAGAAAAAAAAATTACGGATTTGTACTTGCTCAGCAAGTGATTTGATCTGAGATCGTCTGCTGAAACAAAAACAATTTCAGCATGGAAGGTGTTTATAAACCATTTAAAAACACAAAAGAAACCGTTAGATTCACTTCAACATTTAAATTTAATTTGTGTCAGATGCAGCACGAAGTTTTGCCAGTGAACAGGTCGCGGTTTCAAAGCAACGAAAATATTTTGACACAAAATAAATTTAAATGCTGAAGTGAATCTAACGGTTTTTTGTGTGTGTTTTAAATGGCTTACAAACACCTTCCACGTTGCAGAAAAAAATTATCCCTGTTCATTTTTATATAAGACTCCATGATATCAAGAAACTTTCTTCTTTAGGTACCATTCCCAGAATGTAGGACATAGGCAATCATGTCCTACCACAAATCTCTATTCTTTGTTTTCTGTGACACTTCCACTTCCTGATGTTTAATGCCTCTTTCTTCTAATCAGTTCTTCAAGCTCATCATCCATATTACCCTTCTCTTTCTTCTGCTTATTTTCCCTTCAATCCTTCCGGTCATTGCTAAATTCTCCAGGGCCCTCTTTCCTCATCACATGACCAAGAAATCTCAGTTGTTTGGTCTTTATCTCACGAAGCAATTTCTTAATTACTGCACCCAGGCTCATTACTTTATTATACAATAAAATACCATTTCCATTACTGCCATTTTTTTTTTTGTTTGTTTGAATTTCAACAAAATTACTTTTTCCACATTATATTACATACATGGACACTGACAAAGAAATTATCAAACGGGTTAAATGGATGCTACGAATGGCCCTAAATGTGAAATGGCAGCAACATATGATAAATGAATATCTTTATGGAGACCTGCCGAAAGTTAACGAGAAGGCCAGGCAAGGGCGGCTGCGACTAACTGATCACTGCGTGCACTACCCTCAACTGGAAGCACCCAGATTAGTCTTGTGGTGTCCACTTCATGGTAATGTAAGAAGAGGAAAACATCGTCACACCTACATGGACAACTTGATTGCAGACGCTGGCCTGGAATGTATCCAGGACCTCGAAGCAGTGATCATGGACCGAGAAGTGTAGCAAGTGAACTTTGTTGCTGCGGCCCGGGTTGGAACCCGGTCATAAAAAAAAGAATTTCTGCCACCATCACTCACACAAATACCAAGGGATCAACGTTGAGAAAGCGATCAACATGGCCCCTACTACATAGACTCACATCACTTGATTGTTTACATCTGAAGACGGGTTTTTGCGCCAGAAATAAAACTTATTCAACTTTTCACTTTGTAAGACGTTCTCCGTCTTCATTGTTTTGTTATTTTAACTTTTATATCACAATGCTTCAAGCAAACAACAACGTTTAATTTTATAGCATTTCAACCTTCTTGGTCTTACGTCATACTCTTGCCTTTTTATCCTTCATTTCCACCTTTATGATCTTTTGATAGCTTTTTACTATTTTTCCTAATTTTCTATTTCCATTTTCTTTTTCTCCCTTTTCCCCGATTCATTTCTTTTCGTTTATTTTTCCTACTTTCGATGTATTTATCAAACTCGCTTCTTGTTACTTCTACTTCTCCCTCTTCCTATTTTAATCCTTTCGCATGAAATTATTTATTGCTTCCTCTACATTTTCCCCTCTCTACCTTCTGCTCAACTCTCATATATATATATATATATATATATATATAATCAAAATAAGCAACAGGATATCAAGAAATGATGCAGTACGACCGTTTCAAGCGGCTCCATATAATTGGATAATGCAATCATTACATCACTTTAAATGCAGGACTATCAACAGCTGCACAAATAAATAGAATTTTAATCAGTTGAACACACTAATATAATTTTACTCAAATACATTAACAGAGCAAGATGATGGAAGAAATCCATGTTGTCGCTATTGTAGCTAAGAATATACTCTTTCTCTCTCTCTCTCTCTCTCTCTATATATATATATATATATATATATATATATATATATATATATATATATATATATAATTCTTCTATACCACTTGCAAATATATATATATCTCTTTAATTCACCCTCCTCCCTTAAAAGCACTCTTATTTCCTACTTCCATTTTCTTTCCGATCTCTCTCTCTCTCTCTCTCTCTCTCTCTCTCTCTCCCTCTGTTACACATTTCTATCTCTTTATTCCTGCCTCTCTCTCTCCGGCAGCTACATTCATTCTGCTAAATACGTGTATTTATTTATTTATCAAAAGATTTAATCATCGTAGTCCATCATAATATTTATGTTTTCATAAGTTTCTTCACTTTCATCAAGTATCTATAACACAAATGACTGCTCTGGAATAAAACTCAAAACTCCTTTTTAACAACAGTACAAATCTCGGATTAAACAACTGTGAAACTCTAATATTTTTCCACTCGTCTTATTAGAATTAAACTTGGTGGTTCTAATCGAAATACATCACATAATCAGCTGCAGCGTTTTTCTTTACCTTTGTATTTTTCGATAATTTCTTTGGTTTTATATAAAGCAGAATTACGATTCTATTAAAAACATTTTTCAAACTTTTATTTTTTTAATTTTGTCCCTCTTCATTTTCTAAAATATTTTTGCGTAATAAGAAGCTTGCTTCCCAACCACATGGTTCCACGTTCAGTCCGACTACGAGGCACCTTGGATATAGTGCCTTCTGCTATAGCCTCGGGCCCACCAAAAGCCTTGTCAGTGGTTTTGGTAGCCGGAAACTGAAAGAAGTTTGTCGTATATGTATATGTGTTTGTGTGCGTGTGTGCGTGAGAGAGAGAGAGGTAGAGAGACAAATTGTGTGTGTGTGTGTACGTATATGAGAGAGAGGGGGAGAGAGAGAGTGTATGTGTGTCTTACCAAGCATAACAACCGGTGTTGGTTGGTTTACGTATCCGTGGTTTATCGGTTCGACAAAAGATTTTGGATGGAATAAGGAACGGGCTTTAAAAAACTAGGCCCTGGAGTCGGTTTGATCGGGAAAAACCCTTGGAGGCGGTGCTCCAGCATGGCCGAAGTCAAATGACTGAAACGAGTTAAAAATTGAAAAGTAAAATGACAAAAAAATATGATTCAGTATAAATTTTTCTTTCAGAATATTTTCTAAAAATTGAGAAAAGGAAGAGCGGCACAATTTCGCGCGCCCACGCTGCAGCAGGCAACGAATTTCATTTTCTCTGGTGTTTGTATTCATTTACTTGTTTCAATCATTCGACTGCGGCCATGCTGGAGCACCATCTTTTGTCGAACAAATCGACCCCAGGACTTATTCTTTGTAAGCCTAGTACTTATTCTATAGGTCTCTTTCGCCGAACCGCTATGTTACGGGGACGTAAACACAACAATCATCGGTTGTCAAGCGATGGTTGGGGCGGGGGACAAATACAGACACATAAATACATACATACATATATATATACACACATCTATCTATCTGTATGTACGTATACATATATATATATATATATATATATATATATATACGACGGGCTTCTTTCAGCTTTCTGTCAACCGAATCCACTCACAAGGCTTTGGTCGACCCGAGGCTATCGTAGAAGATACTTTCCGAAGGTTATACACAGTGGGACTGAACCCGGAACCATATGGTTGGGAAGCAAACTTCTTACCACACAGCCATTCGGGTGTACAAACTATGAAAGCTTGTGTGATTACGTGTGTGAGTGTGTGTGTAGGACTTTGTCTGCGTGTGGGGAGGAGGGGGTGGTACGCAGATTATAAAAGCTTCCTACGCTTTGTTTGAGTGTTTGGAAAACAGATTTACTATAAAGAAAAAACTGGTAAAAATGCAGAAACTTATTATTGCCGCGGCGCCCCTTGGTCGTCAACCAGTCAGACAAGTAACAAGACTAAGAGTTTCATTTTAAAAGAGAAATCCTCGTTTTCTTCTTTGAATGACCTCTACTTTCTCTCTTTTTCAATAATTTGTATGTAAAATAAAATATAATGCTGTCACATTTATACACTTGCACACACACATACATACTACACACATACACACGTACACACACACACACGTATACATATATGCATATATACTACATACATATATACAGACACAAAAATTTAAAGAAATTGTCTTTTGCCACGCATCGTGCGTGTGCGCGAAATTGCGCGTGGCTTTATTATTTTATCTTGCGAAAATTTTCAAATTTTAAAAAAAATATTTTTTATAAATCATACTGTCCACTTTTTTCAAATATTCTAATGTTGAAAGGGAAACGAATTTTAAAAGCAGTGAAATTTATTCTTGAAAAGATAAATTAGAAAAATAATGTTGAAATATATCAACAAATTTGAACCAGTTATGTGGTGTGCCAACAATTAAAACTTTAGTTAGTTATACTTTGCGTGGAAAATATCACTTTTCATTTGAATCAACAACGATACACATATACAATATATATATATATATATACACACACACACATACATATAGAGTGCGACAGAGGCAGAGATCAACAGAGAGAGAGAGAGAGAGAGAGAGAGAGAGAGAAATATGCGTGTTCATATATCTATCTATATGTATGCATGAAATTTCGTGAGCAGGTAGGACGCCTCCTACGTGTCTGTGGAGATGAAAGTTACAGAGTTAGAAAGGAAAGGATAATTTGGTTCAATCCTCCGTACAACCAAGTTTCCATTAACATAACTAGGAACATCCTGGCGCAAATCAAAAATCCTTTCACTTTGGCCCATAGATATTATAAACTTTTCAACTCCCATAAGGTTATGGTTACCGACTCGTATTTAGATAATATTGATCCGAATATCACATGCTACAATAGCCACAAACACACATTCGCACAGCTCCCAACCCACACTCTAACCTGTAACTTTCGAAATCCTATGAACTTCCCACTGAGAGAATCCTGTCTCCCGAAAGTTGTAGTCCATAGAACTACGCTCACATAATGCGATGGCATTGCAAGATAACATACGGTCATGACAATCAATAAGTGTTCCGGATATATACACAACACATTTCTTCAGATGTAGGATTAGGGAAAACTTCACCTCCTTATCCCTCTTCGTCTGGAAACCCTGATACCATCAAAATGACTTCCCTAACATCAAATGCAGTATCTGTGAGTTAGTATCAAGAGGTAGTAATTTTCTACTCTGCTTTCGTGAGAAACTGCCCATACTCCATCAGCCCTACAGCGGGTCGGCATCCCATTCAGAGGAATGATTTGATTTCGGTTAACTTGTTTGCCTTGGAAGCCGGGTAACCGGCCTTATAAGACTGAGGGCCCTAAAAAACAGAAAGTTAAGGAATTGGCGTAATGAACCCCCGTAGAATGGCAGTTGCTGTTGGCAACCAAGACTTGAAACACAGACCCGTGTCACAAGTATTCCAGACGTAAGTATCCTGCCTTTATTCTTCTTCGTTCTTTTTTTCATTTCTTAGACAAACTAAATATATACTATATACAGAAAATTAGCAGTTAGAGTGTCGAAGAAAATATTTTGCAATATTTGTTCTAAACCTTAGCGCTCCAGGTTCAAATCCCAGATAGATAAATACAAAACAAATCCAGGGAAATGGACTGCTGGAACCGCAAAAGAATGGGGCCAGATAACGTGTGGTATTTATTTCTGTTTTTGCATTCTCATTTCAAATCCCACCATGTCTGCATGCGCAAAAACACAAGATATTCAAGACAGAAATACTATTCATTGTACAGGTTCCTGGGGCGGTGAGCTGTCAGAATCGTTAGCACGCCGGACGAAATGCTTAGCGGTATTTCGTCTGTCGCTACGTTCTGAGTTCAAATTCCGCCGAGGTCGACTTTGAATTCATCCCTCCGGAGTCGATGAAATAAGTACCAGTTCCGCACTGGGGTCGATATAAACGACTAGCCACCTTCCCCCAAAATTTTCAGGGCCTTGTCCCTAGAGTAGAAATAATTCTATAGGTTCCATTCTGGGTTTCAACTACATCAACATAAACGCACAGCTTAAAACACAGACAATAGCAACGAAAACATAATGTGGAATACACAACACTACAGACAATCAATACAGGAATATAGTAGCGCGCTGCCTGGCACTTCCTTTCTCTCTCTCTCTCTCTCTCTCTCTCTCTCTCTCTCTCTCCCTCTCTCACTCATTCTCACTCTCTCTCTCTCTCTCACTCTCTCTCCCTCACTCTCTCTCTCACTCTCTCTTTCTTTCTCTCTCTTTCTCTTCCTTTACCTGTCTATCAATCTATCTAACTTTATCTCTCATCCATTCGTTCTCGCCCTGTCGTACTTACAAACACGTCTTGTGTGTGTGTGTGTGTGTGTGTGTGTGTGTGTGTGTGTGTGTGTGTGTGTGTGTGTACGCTCGCGCGCGATATAATAGAAATATATTCGCTTAGATGTCACCATATATAAATTACAATGTCACAACTGAATACACTTTTACAGTGTTAAGTTCGCGTTTATATGCAGATATATGTGGTAGTGGTGGTAGTGGTTGAGTTTTATATTTCATATAACAAATAATAATAATAATAATAATAATAATAATAATAATAATAATAATAATAATAATAATAATAATAAAAATAATAATAATAATACGTGGCCATATTTATAACCATTTGTACTTCCGAAGAATTGTAATGCTTCGTTGGATAAATATACCAAAGTGAATACCTTAAACTAGGTCATATACTATGCAGATGTGAGTGTACATATATATATATGTATGTATATACATGTGTGTGTACATTGAATATATATATATATCAATATATATATATATATATGTGTGTGTATGAGTATATATATATATATATATATATATATATATATATATATATATATATGCACACACACACACATATGTATATTACATATAATATATGCGCGCGCATTTGTATGTGTATGTACACATTTATTTATATATATTTTTATGTATATTTATGCGTATATATATATATTCGGGCATACATATACACACATACACACATATGTGTATGTATGTATTTATGCATACATAATATATAGTATCCTGTATGTGTATGCGTGTGTGTGTGTACATGGCAATCTGATGACGGTAAGCAGCCGAAACTATGAAGCCAAAGTCAATTTTTTTTCATGTAAAAATTAACAAAAATATATGTACATATATGTGTGTGTGTGTGTGTGTGTGTGTGTGTGTGTGTGTGTGTGTGTGTGTGTGTGTGTGTGTGTGTGTGTGTGTGTGTGTACAGACGCCATAATTGACCGCTAAATCCACAAGTTTGTTTATTCTCTCTCTCTATTTTCTCGTATTCCGTTCTGTTCAAGTGCGTAGGCTCGAAACGTAAAAGACTTTCTCACCTTCCCGAGCGTCAAACTAATACACCTGCTTGTTGTTCATACACCTGTCTTCGTCTTCTCTTTTTCTGTAAATTTCAACTATATGTGTGTGTGTGTACGTATATATATATATATATATATATATATATATATATATATATATATATATATATATATATAGAGAGAGAGAGAGAGAGAGAGAGAGAGAGAGAGAGTGTGTGTGTGTGTGTGTGTGTGTGTGTGTGTTAGGTATGATGTACAGAAATTGAATATTGAGAAAAAAAGTCGTCAGAATTTTGGAAAAAAATCTTATTTCTTCATTATTGTTGGCGCTTTCGTTCGTTTCTCGAACTTGTCAAATAAATTTTTGGGAATTTACAAACAGCTTGTTCATTTATATAATGATTGTGATGCCAAAGCCATTTAACTTGGCCGAAACAAAAGCTGGACAAGTAGTGGGGGTGAAAATACATTAAATACTACACAACGTACACGTAGGACAGACACCAGAACCCTAATACTTCATCAGTTATCGATGGGTAGAGAGGATGGTATTCCAATTTGGTTAGCAGCAAACTCAATGATATTCACAAAGGGGAGTTAATTAGGGTGAATAGGTATGCTAAGAGTAACATCAAAGAAACAAGAATAAGAGAGAGAGAGAGAGAGAGAGAGAGAGAGAGAGAGAGTGAGGAAGAAAGCGGAAGAGAATGAGAGAGGGGGAGAAGAAAGAGGAAGAGAATAAGAGAGGGAGATAGAAAAAAAAAGAATGTAAGAAGATGAACAGAAAATAGGAGAGCGTATAATTAAAAGGGTTCATAACGTTCCAGGAAATCGAATAAAATACCCAGTGAGATCCTGGTGGAAATATAATAATTCAAAACTATAATTATAAAAGAAAACAAATAAAATAGTAAAATTATTACAATATATTGAATCAGTAAATGATTATTATTCAAGAAAGTGAATCATTAAGATAAGCAGGTGATTAAATTTTCTAGAAAGTAGCTAATAGCTTTTCAGAGGATAAAAAGGATCGTAGAAGGATTAGCTTGAAAAGGGATCAGAGAAAAATAACAGTAGCAGGGACAATTAAAATGCAAACGATATATGTGATTTTAAAATTTACTATAATATATAAATTAGCTAAATAAAATCTTTAAAAAAGACTTCACTTCTTTATTACATTGGTATGAACAACGAATTAACTACGTATGTTTATTAATTAGTCAAAAGCGATATTTAGATTTTCAAGCACTTCTATGCAACATAAATTACAACTCCCCCAGATCTGTTTATATGGACGTGCTGTCTGTATAATTGACCACGAAATAGAGTAAACATTGTTTCTATATTTATGGTCCTTAATATATTTTTCTTGTGATATATAATACGATATGCACCTATTGTTGAAAGAATATATAAGATTACTCCATTGCGATTTGAATTTTGGCGTTGTAGCGTCTATATAAAAGTATTACTTTATCGAGTGTTTGAACGGAAGATATACGTTTGTCAGGTGGCACGGGTTACTCAAAAGGCAATTATGACATCCCTACAGTTACACGTATTATCAAGTGAGATTTGAACTCAGAATATAGAATCGGAAGAAAAACTGCAAAAAAACAGTTTTACCGATGACCAAACGATTCTGCCAGATCGCTGACATTTTTTTTAAGTTTCTGATTCAGTTACAATGCCAGTAATTTTGAGAGAACGGCCTTGAGAGAAGGGGAATAATCGATCTCAGTGCAGGACTGAAGCTTTATTTTGCCAATCTCGGCAGATTGAAAGGCAAAGTTGATTTCGGCAATAATTGAACACAAAAGGTAGCGAACCGGAAGCTTAAATAACAACAGCAACAATTAATGTCTATAAACT
>NC_142933.1:1380703-1410703 GCF_046866305.1 Octopus bimaculoides | reverse complement strand
TATATATATATATATGGATGTATATATGACGGTTTATACGTCAACTATCTACATTTATGCATATATGTAGGTTACATATCCACATTAATAAAAAGTCATGCGAATGTGCACATGTACAGAAGGATTGCTGAATGGAAGGGTGGATGGATAGATGTGTATATATTTGTATGTATTTGTATATACGTTCTTCAATTTATTTCCGTCGCTGTAGATATCTTCGCCGTTGACACAACGGCTAAATTATGGTAACGTAACAAGCAGCACCCTCCTGCCAAGCGGTCACACACACACACACACACACACACACACACTATGGATAAAGGTTTCCACTGTTTTCGTGGATCAAATGGCCAGAGGTTGTTGGAGCAAATACATACCGCTCGAGATGTTTTGTGAGGTGCCGCACAAGATACTGCGTGAGGAGCCGTGCAATGGAATTGAAGCCAAAACCAGTCCGTTGAGAAGCGAATCTTTTAACTACCTTATCGTACCCGTTCTATAATACTTATATATATATATTCATCCTTAGTCGAAAGACACCTGTTGTTATGTCCTGTTATTTGCATTTGTATTTGTGTACCATTTCTCCGGGGTTTTTTTCATCCTTGTTTTCGTATACATTCGCTGCTTTCTTCCAAGGAATCTAATGCTCTTAGCTTAGTTTTTCCTTGGGGATGGCCAGTTTGGAGCAATCTCAAGTATAACCAGCTGAAATTGCTAAGATAATCTGGAACTCGACTGAGGAAAGAAAACTTCGAATGACCCGTCCTTGCTTTTTCTTGCCCCTTTTTTGTATCATCTAACTGTCTAGATGTTTTGCGTTCTTGTCCCATTTTTTGTAGTCCTTTATATATATATATATATATATATATATATATATATATATATATATATATATATATATATATATATATATATGTATATATATATATATATATATATATATATATGCAGTAATCCATCGATTATCGAGGGTGTTACGTTCCAAATACCCGCCACCCCGAATGGTGAAAATCCGCGAAGTAGAAACAGTACTGTATATTTTTTTTGCTATATTTATAATTTGTATATATTTATTGCAAAGCAACACCACATACTCGCCTCCCGTATTTCGTTTTCCATACAATGTGTGCGATTCTTTGTTTACTCATCTACGGTACACTACGTATTTTCTTTTGATATATTTTAATTAATGTGTTATATAGTGCAGTACTGTACTGTATTTTTATTTATTAATTTATTAACTTTTAGGCGTGAAAATGCTTATTTTACCACAGAAGTAATTAAAATCTAAAAAAAATATAAATACCTATCGACCGCAGAAACCCGTGATATACTGAGGAGTCCACGATATAAATTTAGATATATTAGTCAGATGTACTGATGGCGCAATTTGTGAAACGCGATATGGTGAGTGATTACTGTATATATATATATATATATAAAATAGGACTCTGGAAAACTTTTTGTATTACTTAATCACCATTACACATGTTTCATTTACTAATGGGAATTACAAAATTCTACATGCTGAATAAACATGTAAGAAATTTCTTATCAGAAATTCTTCAGACAGTGAATCAAATAATACATAATTTACATTTAGATGAAGCCTTCAAGAAGTCACAACTTGGATTATTTTCCCTAACTACATATGTGTGTGTGCGTGTGTATGTGTGTGTGTGTTTGTGCGTGCATGCGTGCGGGTGGTAAGTACGATACAGGAAACCAACTGTAGGAAGTTAGTAAGCTTCAAACATTTATGCGAAAGTTTTACTGTTTTTACATATACATTTTTTTTACATTATTTACATTATTTACAATTGACGGATATTTGTCCTCATCTTGTTTGTTGTTAGCACAACGTTTCTGTTGATATACCCTCCAGCTTTCATCAGGTGTCTTGGGGAAATTTCGAACCTGGGTTCTCATTCCTAAGGTATTTTCGATGTTGTTGTTGTTGTTGTTGTTGTTGTTATTGTTGTTAATAATAATAACAACAACAACAAAATACCTTAGGAATGAGAACCCAGGTTCGAAATTTCCCCAAGACACCTGATGAAGGCTGGAGGGTATATCAGCCGAAACGTTGTGTTAACAACAAACAAGATGAAGACAAATATCCTCAAATGTAAATAATGTAAATAATGTACATAATTCCTCATCTCTTAAATATAGAACTGTTTTTACATATGTTGTAAACATACGCAGAATCAGCTTAGCTAATCATCAAGTCCGATTATCTATAAGCTGTTTATATTGTCGCTTGAAGATAAGCAAATGGGTTATCAGACAAACCACAACACGAATAGCAAGTTGAGAAAAACGGAAAAACAAAATCTAAATCAAATGACCTGTGAAGGTTTCAATTAGAGGGGAGCTCACCCTAAAGGGACATAAGGTGTGTATGTTTACAGATAGGGGAGGAAAATTAATGTTAGGTATGCACATAGGCGCAGGCATGGCTGTGTGGTAAGTAGCTTGCTTACCAACAACATGGTTCTGGGTTCAGTCCCACTGCGTGGCACCTTGGGCAAGTGTCTTCTACTATAACCTCGGGCCGACCAAAGCCTTGTGAGTGGATTTGGTAGAAGGAAACTGAAAGAAGCCCGTCATATATATGTGTGTGTGTGTGTGTGTGTGTGTGTGTGTGTGTGTGTGTGTGTGTGTGTGTGTGTGTGTGTGTGTCTCCCTACCACCACCATCGCTTGACAACCGATGTTGGTGTGTTTATATCCCCGTAACTTAGCGGTTCGGCAAAAGAAACCGATCGAATAAGTACTAGGCTTACAATGAATAAGTCCTGGGGTCGATTTGTTCGACTAAAGGCGCAGTCAAATGACTGAAACAAGAATAAAAGAATAAAAGAATAAAAGAATAACAGAATATATGCAAATGGCGGTGCCCCAGCATGGCCACAGCTCATGAGCTGAAACTAGATAAAATGATAAAAGGAAAATGAAATGAATATATCGTCCTCAGACAGACCGATTTCATCTTCTAATATATTCAGTGTGTCTGAAGTAACAAAATGAATTTATAGAAAAACTTGCTCAAGCTATCATAACTGCTGTGAAAGTGCTTAAATACATAATATATAGACAAAAACGTCTCTTTCGACATCCTTTCCCTCTTTTGTCTCGTACTTCTGAGTTTAAATGGACTCAGATGAAAACATAACTCATTTTGTTGCGTGCTCCCAGTTTCGGACTTTCTCTAACATACAACAGCCACATCTGTGCTAAAGCTTTTCCTGTTTCCCTCTACTGTCGGTCAATCATTGCATCACTGGTGTGCCATCCTTCCTAAACCAGCCTGACAGAATATCGTGGATCTTCTTGGAAATCGACTGTACATACTTCTACCGGAAGAACAGATTCCATAACTCCATATTTTACATCCGTTCTAAAACATCTGGATTCCCCAGTTTTCATCTACCAAATTCCACTTAGAAGGAATTGGTCAACTCGTTTATATTTAATATGTATTTTTTCCAAAGTGCCTGAACCGGAAACTATATGATTGCGAAGCAAACTTCTAAATCACGCAGTTATAGTTTTACAGTTTAAGACACAAAGAAGCGAACCGACGCTTTTAAATGTCAATATTGTTGTAGTGGGTCTTATTCACTGCGGTGATGTCTGTAACGGCAAAGTTATTAAGAGATACACAGCATTGAGCATGTCATAGATAGATAGATAGATAGATAGATAGATAGATAGATAGATAGATAGATAGATAGTTCAATATCATTTCCACTTCCTTTCTTCCCATTGATCGTCCAACCAATAGACACGTGCACACGTATATATACATGAAATAGTCAGATATCCCAAATGTTTGATAAGCAGATACTTCTCAAAGCGCCTACACTTCCCGAAAATATTTGACTTGATATTCAAATGGAGACTATGGTGACGTAGATATTTTAGGATGAACTGTTTAGTGCTATGTCATATTTTATTTATCTTCTTATAAATCTTACATTTGATGCTGCAATTGGGAGAGTTCTCTTTTAACGGCCAAGTGTAGCCGGCTATTCTAATTTCAATGTATTTTAAAGCTGAAGTATGGTTGTATCACATCTGCTTTAACTTCCTCCATTTATGCCTATATATCGTTTACATGAAATGGTTTGCGAAAATAACCTCTGCTTCATAAATGATGGCTTCTGTGTTGCAAAACATTTTTAGTGGGCATCTCTGAATGAGCATATGGCTTTAGCTTTATTGGTGGTGCATGTGATACTTGTAATAGAACTTGATATTTTAATTAAGATTAATTAGCTTAATTTATGTGGGGGTGGACAGGAGTCGTGGAGGTCTCTGCCCACCGACGCTTCTAGGCATGACGCATGACACATGAAGAAGGAGCTGGTGAAGAAGGGGTGAAGGAGGAGATGGAAGAAGAAGAAGAAGAAGAAGAAGAAGAAGAAGAAGAAGAAGAAGAAGAAGAAGAAGAAGAAGAAGAAGAAGAAGAAGAAGAAGAAGATGATGATGATGATGATGATGATGATGATGATTGCATCTGTTAAATAGTTTCCAATAATATGATTGGTTGAGAAGTGTTTATATACTAAGGTTAGAAATATTTTTTTAAATATTCGCTTTAGCAAGTGTGCGTTTGTAAACCGTTTGGTAATACAGAGCCTTTTGTTACTTTCAGGGACGAAATTAAGGGATTAGATTTTTTTTGTCTTAGAATAACAGGGGAACAAGAATTACAGAATTAACTTCATTAGCTTACAGTTGTTTCTTAGTATCCCATCGATGGCTTAGCTGGCCGAAACTTCGAAGTTACTATCAATAGTATTCTTGTTTAATGACAATATACTTAAAAACTATTTACTTAGCGCTTTTGTCCCTTTCAAAGATCCGTCATGAATGATTTCTTACATAGAATATATGTACCTTTTATGTACTTGTGAGTTAGTTGGGGGAAAAAATCTGGAGTTGACTGTATGTTGTGCTGTGTGTAATATAGTTGCATTTCTCATTCGTACTAAGTGTATGGCCTATGTGTGTATGTCTACGTAATATATTTATAGAGCCTAGCAATACTATTGTCCGTACGGGATGTTATGTGTGTAAGGACCCTATGTAATATATTCGAGTCGTATTTTCTCTGCTTAAGGCGATGGATTTGCAGGATCGTTAGAGCATGGGTAAAAATGCAATTTTTAATCAAACACTTTACGTTCTAAGAAACTCCGGCCAAGTCAACTTCGTCTTTCTTCCCTCTGCGGTCGATAATATTCATTACCAATGTGGTAGTGTGTCAAATGGTATCGAATAATTCCCTTCCACTGAAAATTGCTGGCCTTTCGTCTTAATCAGAAACAATATTATATTTGTTCTGCCATCGGTATAATTGCTTGGACGTGATGTACATAGGTTCGAATGTTGGATGTATATTTAGGTTCGGTTGTACTTTACGTAATGTGTATACAATACCTTATTGTACTACTTCCTGTATATTGTGTATGTTATATGTAAATCCTGGCGTTTTACTTACCTATTTATTTGTGTCTGTAGTTAATCATTCCCAAGACACCTTCTATATTCCGTGGCTCGTTTCTTCAGCCGAGCCACACATTCTCCTCATCTCCGTTTCCTCTTGTTTACATCAGAATTGTTTACTCATTTCTCTATTTCCTATTTTTTTATTTGCTTTTGACTTTTTACATAGTTTATGCTGTTGTTTTTTCTCTCTCCCCACCCACCACCACTTCTCCTCGCGACTTCTCTTACCTCAGCCGCTCTTACATAAGCGCTGATCTCTCTGAAACACTGAAAACAATTTCTGCTTTGGATGGTTCTGTTTCATGTTTTGTTGCTCTATGCATTGTTTATCTTTATTGTCTGTAAAAGCACTTGGCCTAGAGTTTAGTGCGTTAGGCTCACATTATCAAGATAGTAGGTTCGATTCTTGGGTCGTGCAGCGCTTTGTATTTTCATATCATATTGCTCAACTGAAACGAGTACCGTTAGGATGTCGGAGTTGCCCTATCTCTCTCCAGCTGCAACACCCAGCATCTACTACAGAGTGAAAGAGAAGGGGTGAGTCCAAGAGGTGCCTGTATCTACTCATGACCACACGGACACCTACAACAATTAACGAGAGCATCGTACATCTTAACAAGCCATACTGGTTCGATACTGATGGATAACTGTATTTATATTTCATTGTTTACAGGATATTTTTGTGGTCACACGCCAGAAAGTTGATAATTATTTGGTCAAAAAAGATCCCTACCTTCATTTTTCCGTCATAAACATTTTATTTATTTTATTGAATTTCCGATGAAACATTATAGCTCTTGCTTTCCTACATCCACTAACTAATTTGTTTAACTACTAATTAGAGACGCAGGTGTGGCTGTGTGGTTAAGAACTTTGCTTCCCAATCACATAATTTCGAGATCAGTTCTATGGCGCGGCACCTTGGACATGTGTCTTGTACTATAGCCTCAAGCTAACCAATGCCTTGGGAGTAGATTTGGTTGATAGAAACTGAAAGAAATCTGTCTTACATATGTGGGTGTACGGGCGGGAGATGCATGTGTATGTGTGTGTGTGTGTGTGTGTGTGTGTGTGTGTGTGAATGTGTGTGTGTGTGTGTGTGTGTGTGTGTGTGTGTGTGTGTGTGTGTCCTTGTCTTGATATGACGTGATATTTAGAAAGGGTGTCACATTCATTCAAACGGTGTCCGTCGTTTACAATCGTCTTCGTAAACATGTCTGGTCGTGGGGAAATTTAATGTTGCTTCTAAACAGATTACGGTTGGTGACAGGAAGGGCATCCGGTCGTAGAAAATCTCAAAAAATTCCGTCTGACCCATGCAAGTATGGAAAAATGGATGTAAAGCGACAGCGATAACGACGTCGGCGATGAATACGATGATGATGACGACGGCGGTGACGGCGATGGCGATGGTGATGGCGACGATGATAATGATGGTGATGATGATGATGATGACTTATTGGTTATTTAGACAATCCTAAAATCGCTCATCACAAAATAAACAAATAACAGAAGATACTTTGCAACGTCGAAAGCATGAAAGTCTCCACGGTTGACTGATCTCGGGATTTGGGCGTCGAGACTCGAAACTAACACCACAAGGTACTTAACCATGCTCTCTAACGATTCGACTAATTCACCGCTTTATTGTTCCCACTGAGGCGAGAAATTGATCGGGCGGCCGGTTGACGTAGTATAAAATGTAAGCACACAGGTTCAATCCCTGTTATACACAATTCACTTACATTACAAATATTTTTTTGATAAACAAAACGTCATGAACATCACAACACCTCGTTTATTTTTATTTGATGCTTGTAATTTAGTTTGGTATTTTTATAAATTAGATGCAATAATAATGTTTTTCTCCGTTTCTTTCTCTGCAGGTGCCTTCTTGGTTCCCTACTTCCTCATGCTTCTGTTTCTGGGTTTACCAATGTTCTACATGGAACTTTGTCTGGGACAATTCCATCGTTGTGGACCGTTTAAAATATGGCGGAAAGTCTGTCCCATTTTTTATGGTAAGATATTTTATTTCATTCCATATAAACATTACCATTTAGGAGGCCATAAAATGAAAACCTCTAAATGGCTGTTCAACTTACCGGAAATTGCAGTCAAATCTACTTAAAATTACATCCGCAACACCTGTCCACATTTTGTCTTAATTCATGCACAATTAAACTTTTTCTTCATTTTTTTCTTTCTCCGTCTTTTTCCTTCTTCATCATCATCTTCTCCTTTTGATGATGATGATGATGATGGTGGTGTTGATGGTGGTGGTGGTGGTGGTGGTGGTGATGAGGAGGAGGAGGAGGATAATGATGATGATGATGATGATGATGATGATGATGATGATGATGATGATGATGATGATGATGATGGTAAAGGGCCATCAATTTCGGAGACTGGGTGAGTCGATTACTTCAACCTCCGTGCATAACTGGTACTTATTTTATCGACCTCGACAGGATGAAAAGCAAAATCAACCTCGGCAGAATTCGAACTCAGAACGTAGAGACGGGCGAAATGCCGCTAAGCATTTTGCCCGGTGTGCTTACGATTCTGCCAGTTCAGCAACAACAACAACAACAACAACAACAGCAACAACAACAACAGCAATAATAATAATAATAATAATAATAATAATAATAATAATAATAATAATAATAATGGGATTTTATGATTCAGTGCGACCATGAGATAGAGAATAGGAGACCAGACATAGTTTTAATTGAGAAAGAAAACAAACTATGCTGGATCATAGATATATCATGCCCAGCTGACAACAAGGTATGCGATAAGGAAGAAAGAAAAGTCCAGAGATATGACGGGTTAGCTTGGGAGGCTAAGCAGTTGTGGTCGATGAAAAAGGTAGCAGTAGTATCAATAATTGTCGGAGCCCGGGGAACAGTGAGTAAAAATCTCGAGAAGTACACGGAACAAATAGGGGCTGCAATAAGGGTGGAGCACTTGCAGAAAACAGCACTGCTTGGAACCGCTCGAATACTCCGGAAGGTGCTCGAAAAATAAGAGGTATTACCTTAGTTCACTGGTAGTGAACAGCTGACACCGTTGTACATCTCCAGCGTTAGAAGCTGTGCAAAGGCAATAATAATAATAATAATAATAATAATAATAATAATAATAATAATAATAATAATAATAATAATAATAATAACTGGAACGACTCATGTACTGAGAAGAGCATTATCGTTGTGAAAACAACATCCATTCACGAATTTTTTTATTTATTAATTATTTTTTTTTAAATACATATTTTGCCTGTGAATTTGCGTGTGTAAACTGGGAATGCATACAATGAGTTTCTCTGCCCTAGGTGTACGGAAAACACTCGGCGAGAAATGGAAGAAAATTTGAAGAAAGAAGAAAAAAAACAACATAATAACAATAATAATAATAATAATAATAATAATGATAATAATAATAATAATAATAATAATAATAATAATAATAATAATAATAATGACAACGTTTCTCTAAAAGAAATGGAAAAACTTTCAAAATACAAAGACCTGGAAATAGAGATAACTCGAATGTGGAGTCTAAAAACAGAAACAATTCCTATCATAGTAGGTGCCTTAGGTATAATAAAAAAATATTCAGACAAATACATAACAAAGACACCAGGACTTACAAATATATATAACATACAGAAAATTGCACTACTGGGTACTGCACACATTCTACGCAAAACACTTTCAATACAGTAAACATAAGAGCACCACAGCAAACCACAGCACATACCCAAGGCGCACAGAGCTGCGCTCGGTAGTGAAATGAAAGCACGTTATAAAAATAAAACTATTGAACAATAATAATAATAATGATAATATGCCCGGATGCAGTACCAGGCAGTGGCTCTCATGGCTTCTGATCTTAATTGATTGGAAGTGTTATTATGTACATTGTTTTGTCTTGATATAAAAGATGGGCTACAGCAAATATTCTGCTCAATACCACAGATTTGCTTGTCATTTGTTTGACCTTAGCCAGTTGAGCATGTCCCTTGGTGGCTGACGATATGTGCATCTCTGATCAGAAGCAGAAATAGTGGGGGAGCATCATAGCCATGTGTTTAGAGGGTTTGAATATTTTGGGGTTTGAATAATTCACCTTTGGAAACATGGGTGTTTTGCTCAACATCCTTAAACAAACCTCATTCAGGGACCTTTTGAGCGGGATGGGCTACTCGACCTGAAGAAAATTCTAACTGGGCCCCGCCTGCGAGGTCATGCGCTGTTTATCTTCATATGAGATCACTATGTCGTCACACATATGGTTGTGATGCATGTGCCTGGTGTACCCTTATCAGACGAGTAGTCATAACGGGTATATTGGGCTTCGTATATTTTACCCCAGTGTCACTTTGATGGCATGCACTGCTCTCTCACTCAATAATAATAATAATTATTATTATTATTATTATTATTATAAGTAAGGAGGTGTTTGATGGTCACTATGGCTTGCCCAGGAGATCATTACATCAATGATAAAGAAAACTAGAAAATCGTAAAATATGCTGACTTGAGAATATATGTGAAGAGAATGTGGAATATGAAAATAAGTGTGATACCAGTTGTGATTGGAGCACTGGGGGTCGGTAACGCAAAACCTTCAGAAACACGTTGACACGACTGGAATCATCTGTCCCAACATTACGACATTGCAGAAAAGACAACAACACTTCTGAGAACAGCAAATATTCTGCAGAAAACATTGTTTATCTGAGATCATACAACTTGATAGGGACTCAAACGATCCCCGGTGTTAACAAAGTCATCTCTGTGCAAACGAAGGAATAATAATAACAATAATAATAATAATAATAACAAGAAGAAGAAGAAGAAGAAGAAGATGAAGAAGAAGAAGAAGAAGAAGAAGAAGAAGAAGAAGAAGAAGAAGAAGAAGAAGAAGAAGAAGAAGAAGAAGAAGAAGAAGAAGAAGAAGAAGAAGAAGAAGAAGAAGAAGAAGAAGAAGAAGAAGAAGAAATAACAAGTAACTGTAGAATATGTGGAGATGGACAAGAAACAATAAATTATATTATCTCTGGCTGCCCAGTCCTGGCTAAGAAGGAATATATTCACAGACACGACAGAACTGGGACCTATATACACTGGAAGCTATGCCAACACTATGGAATAACAACAGAAAAAAGATGGTATAAACACACGCCAGAAAAGGTCACAGAAAACGAGAAAGCAACCATACTCTGGGATATGCCAATACACACAGACAGAGAAATTAAGGCAAATAGACCATATATAGTTGTCAAAGATCATGAAGAAAAAAAATGCTTTCTAATTGGTGTATTAATACCAGCAGATGACAACGTTTCTCTAAAAGAAATGGAAAAACTTTCAAAATACAAAGACCTGGAAATAGAGGTAACTCGAATGTGGAATCTAAAAACAGAAACAATTCCTATCATAGTAGGTGCCTTAGGTATAATAAAAAAATATTCAGACAAATACATAACAAAAATAGCAGGACTTACAAATATATATAACATACAGAAAATTGCACTACTGGGCACTGCACACATCCTACGCAAAACACTTTCAATACAGTAACCATAAGAGCATCACAGCAAACCACAGCGCATACCCAAGGCGCACAGAGCTGCGCTCGGTAGTGAAGTGAAAGCACGTTATAAAAATAAAACTACTGAATGATAATAATAATAATAATAATAATAATAATAATAATAATAATAATAATAATAATAAGGTGTTTGTTGATCGCTATGGCTTGCCCAGGAGATCATTACTGGGTAAATATTGGGCTAAAATAAATGCAAAAGAAACCGACAAAGCAAAATTCCAACAATGGTTGAGAAGCTCAGGACTCAAAGGAGAGACTGAAGGATTTTTAATTGCTGCACAAAACCAAAGCCTCCCCACCAGAAATTACCAAAAACATATAATGAAAAGAAACATAACAAGTAACTGCAGAATATGTGGAGATGGACAAGAAACAATAAACCATATTGTCTCTGGCTGCCCAGTCCTGGCTAAGAAGGAATATATCCACAGACACGACAGAGCTGGGACCTATATACACTGGAAGCTATGCCAACACTATGGAATAACAACAGAAAAAAGTTGGTATGGGCACACGCCAGCAAAGGCCACAGAAAATTAGAAAGCAACCATACTCTGGGATATGCCAATACACAAAGATAGAAAAATTAAGGCCAATAGGCCAGATATAGTTGTCAAAGATCATGAAGAAAAAAATGCTTTCTAATTGATGTATCAATACCAGCAGATGACAACGTTTCTCTAAAAGAAATCGAGAAACTTTCAAAATACAAAGACCTAGAAATAGAGGTAACTCGAATGTAGAGTCTAAAAACAGAAACAATTCCTATCATAGTAGGCAAATTAGGTATGATAAAAAATATTCAGATAAAAAATATTCAGATAAAAAATATTCAGACAACAAAGACACCAGGACTAACAAATATGTACAACATACAGAAAATAGCATTACTAGGCACCGCACACATCCTACTTAAAACACTTTCAATACAGTAACCATAAGAGCATCACAACAAATCACAGCACATACCCAAGGCACACAGAGCTGCGCTCGGTAGTGCAGTGAAAGCACGTGATGAAAATAAAACTACTGATTAATAATAATAATAATATTGACCAAATCTCAATTTTTTTTAAAGCCAAAACGTAACTAGGAACTAGTCCTCTTCAAAAATGTTAACAGTTCAATTTGGTTAAGAACTGAATTCACGACAAGCTCCGAAAGACGATGCGTATGAATAAATTGCGGCCTTCAGAATATTATTCAAATACTACCGTGGTTGATTGATTTATATATATATACATACATATGTGTGTGTCTTTGTGTCTGTGCTATCACCGCTAGTCAACCGGGGTTGGTATGTTTATGTCCACGTATGCTAGCAGTTCAGCAAAAGTGATCGGTAGAATAAGTACCGCACTTGAAAATAATAAGGCTTGGAGTTGATTCATTCGACTAATTATTCTTTAAGGCAGTGCTCCAGCATGGCAGCAGTCTATCGACTGAAACAAGTATAAGGTAAAAGATATACGTAGACATTCATGCATACACACACACACACACACACACATACACAAATACATACATGCATACATTTATACATAATGGACTCTACCGTCATTAGAGGACGTATGAGGGTTCGACAATTTCTTACCAAACAACCACACAGACATACATACATACATACATACACGCACGCACGCACACATACATACATACATACATACATACACGCACGCACGCGCACACGCACACACACACACACACATACATACATACATACATACATACATACATACATACATACATACCCTGTTGTTGATGTTGAAATTCCAGTGAAGGAGCCTTTGGATCTAGGGTTAGAAACTGGTTCTTTCTCTATTGGCAAGAAATCTTGAAATAAACTGAATAATGACATACATAGATAGACCGGTTTAGTCCTTTCATGATTTAAAATGCCTGATGGCGAGGAAGAAACATAAAATGAAAATTCGTGGAGTTCATTGTTTATTCAGCGTAAACAAAATGACTTGGTTTCAGCAACGACTGAAGTGACATCACGCTGAGAGCTTACCCCTTGCTATGCCGCATATGAAACTCGTGTGTTAAAGTTACTGCTGTCATATCCCATGCAGAGAACGAAATAGGCATAACTCTACGGTGACAAAAAAAAATAAGACAATATTAATTAGTCAATGAATATATTAATTATATAAATTTTTCTTTGCATCTTGGGAGGGTCATTGTGCCAATAATAAGCACACGCACTGGTTTTATTTCACTTTATTTTTATTCGTTAATTGGTTTACTATTTAACGAGTTAACTATTCAGTTGTTTGATTAATCATTTGGTCAATCAAGTAATCGGGTTTGTCAAACTCCTTTCACCGCCATTCGCGACCTCCAGCGCAGGAGTAGAAAGGGCATGCCATTGATGAGGGAACGAATTACGACGAAAGGACTTTGACAAACCTAGAACTATTTTCGCCTAGATGTGGTTTAACGTGTCGTTTTTTAAGATGCTTGTCTGTACTTCGAAAGAGAGTTGACTGTTATTTCTAGCACGTTTAGCAACCGCCTAGAAGTTCCTCTAGAAGTGATACCTGGGTAATGGGTGTGGTTATGACGTGCATGCGATGCTGGTAGTAGTGATATCGTTTACAGTGATGATGACGATGATGATGATGATGATAGCGGTTGTGTTTATATTTGTGGTGGTGGTGGTGGTGGTGGTGGTAACTTATGTTGTTTTCATTGGTGATCGCTCCTCCGTGTTCTTCTAACAGCGAATGACGTCATAAGTGGTTACGTATTTCTTGGAATCAAAATCTGTTGTCATTTCTCACCAGACAGGAACCGAAACGAGGATTGACGGGGCAAGAATTGGTTTAGGGTAGGGAGGGGGCTGTTAAAAGGTTAGGAGGGGTGGAGGGTTGACATCAGACAGTAGGAACGAAGTCGGAGGAACGGGAGACAGTGGGAGGCAATGGGATGAGTAGGTATAATGGAGGGTAAGGTAGAGGAAGGATGACACAGAGTAGAGAAATTATATGAAGAAGGGGAGGTGAGGCTGGAAGAATCACTAGTGCGTCGAACAAAATGTCGTGCGTTAATTGTCCAGGTTCTTTAAGCTCTGAGTTCAATGCAGCCGATGTCAACTTTGTTTTTTGTCTTTTCGAGATGGATAAAATAAAGTACAAATCTAACTCTTTTTTTTAGGTATCGGCTAATCCCCCTCCCCTCAAAATTGTTCGTTCTCTTTCTACATTAGAAGCAATTATGAGGGATTTTGTTGAAGCTCGGGAGGGTCATTATACTACTGATAAACACATGCGCTTGTTCCGTTTCACATCTCTTATTATTGGTCAATTCGTTAACATTCAACCAATTAACCAATCAAGTGCTTCATTAACCGTTCGTTCGATCGATCGATCAGATCTATGAAAGTAACTTCGTCACCATTTGCGACATCATCAGTGAGATACCCTCCCCCACTCCAGACCCGCCTCAGATTAGCCTACCTCAAATTATTAGAGAATTCTGTTGTTGTTGCTGTTGTTGTTATTGTTGTCGTTGTTTCTGCTACTGCTGTTGTTGTTGTCATTGGTCGTGGTGGTGGTGTATGTGTGCGTGTGTGTGTTTGTGTGTGTGTGTGTGTGTGTGTGTGTGTGTGTGTGTATGTGTGTGTGTGTGTGTGTGTGTGTGTGTGTATGTGTGTGTGTGTGTGTGTGTGTGTGTGTGTGTAATCTCAGACGTTGTCTCAAATGTGTCCAGTTTTTTTTTTTAAAGTTGGGCGTGATTTAAGTCAGATTTGGTTGGCTACTCTTTCTAGCAGACCGTGCGACGGTGTGGTGGGGAAAGAGGGGGGAAGTGGGGTCCTTCCTCGCCTGTCTTGTTATAGAATGGTGATCATGGTGTCTGGTGACAGGGATTAGAACCACGATTAAGAACAGGATTAAAGTATTAAGGCTGAAGCATATTTCGGAAGTAAACAGACACTGCTAGCGGAGGGGGTGGGGAGGGTTAGACGGCGTAGTAGTAGTAGTAGTAGTAGTAGTAGTAGTAGTAGTAGGAAGAGGAGGAGGAGGAGGAGGAGGAGGAAGAGGAGGGCTAGACGGCGGAGTAGTAGTAGTAGTAGTAGTAGCAGCAGCAGTAGTAGTAGTAGTAGTAGGAGGAGGAGTATGTTTTTTTATTTATTCGGGTTCAGGACTGAAGAACTACATCATTTTTTAATAGAACATTCGAGATTATGTGAGATGGTGAGGGTAGACGGGTACGAAGCAGGTGGAGGTGAGGGTGTTGGGTAGGTTGATAGCAAAGCTGAAGTGTCCCCCACCTTTGGCCCCAACTCAATGGAAACGACGTTGTTGTTGTTTATCCTAAGCCCAGCCGTAATTCAATAGACCAATTATCAATGATGAGGTCCCAGCCGTGACCACCTCGTCGTCTTTTATTCAGGCATGGTTTGACCGAGATTACTCCCAATCTTTTCTTTTTCTTCTTAAACGGCAAGATGTGATTTGAGGGAAATTTGACTGTCATTTTTTGCAGGGCTGGTGATTACATAGAGATTGTCCTTGTTGAGGAATTAGAAGCGGGGTTTGGGGCGAGGACAGGGTGGTTTAGGGTGACAATAGACTAAGGCAAGGGGGAACTGAGGTTAACATGGACTGTGGTTAGGCTTTACTCTAATTTAGCTTGACAGGGGTCAAGGGTGAATAAGGTCACGGTGAACTGTAGTTTAAGTGGAGTGGAATTAGGGCAAAAGATCCCTTTCGTTTCTGTTTTACTCTGCTGCCACCTATCCAGCCATTTGAAGTTTTTAAAAATCTCATATTTTTATTATAATATTCAGTTAAGATCGTGAAGTATATTTGCCTCCTAAATGTAGCTAACCCTTAAGGGTTGATGCTACTGTAGCTTGTAGCCCCAGGAAGACATCTCCTCCAGCTGGCTATTGGCACACTATCTGTGTCCTATCAGTGTTTGCAAAGGGAAGTCATCGTTCCCATCTCCAGCCTGACATGATACACACGGATCAGAGTTTCTCTTATATAGCCGTCATTAGCGTGTGACCACCAACGGTTGGCGATGTGAAGTGGTTCCCAATGCAAATATATATATATATATCCTTTTTTCAGTGACGAAAAGTCACTGATCTCGAAAAAGTGGAAACAAGCAATAATAAATCTCTGAGCGAGGTATAAACAGTAGCTGCACGACATCGTGAAGTATATTTGCCAGCTAAATGTGACTAACCCTTAAGAGTTGATGCTATTGTAGCTTGTAGCCCCAGGAAGGCATCTCCTCCAGCTGGCTATTGACACACTATCTGTGTCCTATCAGTATTTGCAAAGGGAAGTCATCGTTCGCATTTCCAGCCTGACGTGATACGCACGGACCCGAGTTTCTGGGTATTTAGCCGTTATCAGCATGTGATAACCACCGGTTGGTGATGGGAAGTGATTCTCAATGCAAAGTCATTCCCTTTGCAAATACTGATAGGACACAGATAGTGTGTCAGTAGTCAGCTGGAGGAGATGTCTTCCTGGGGTTATAAGCTAAAGTAGCATCAACCCTTAAGGGTTAGCCACATTTAGGTGGCAAATACACTTCACGATGTCGTGCGGCTACCGTTTATACCTCGCTCAGAGATTGATTATTTTATTAAAAATTATATACACAAAAGATTGTTGAAATATTTTGTGTATTGTAGAAGTAAATCTTAAATGGACCCTTCTACCAAAGGTCATACAGACCCCGGTTGAGGACAATTGCATTTGGGAGAAATGAGGTCGGGATGGGTTGTGGCTCGGATTGACTGATATAAGGGTGGAGTGGAATTAGGGATGGCAGTGTATTGAGTTAAAGGCAGGGTTGGGTTAAGGTAAATTATGTTTAAAACAAAAAAAGATAAAATGACGTTTTTGCCAGAATTTCTACTGTTGGAAAGGAATATGAAACTTTCTATCATCTGCTTATCGTCTATACACTATTCAAATGTCGTCAGCAACTATAGACTGCATTTATGCGTACGTGTATGTATGTTTGTATTACGTATGTATGTATGTATGTATGTATGTATGTTATGCATGTATGTATGTATGTATGTATGTATGTATTATGTATGTATGTATGTATGTATTATGTAATATGTATGTATGTATTATGTATGTATTATGTATGTATGTATGGATGGATGGATTGATGGATGGATGGATGTATTATGTATATGTATGTATGTATTATGTATGTGTGTATATATTATGTATTATGTATGTATTATGTATGTTTGTATGTATGTATGTATTATGTATGTATGTATGTATGTATTATGTATGTATGTATGTATGTATGTATGTATGGCATTATTCAATTTATTTCAAGATTTCTTGCCAATAGAGAAAGAACCAATTTCTAACCTAGATCCAAGGCTTCTTCACTGGAATTACAACATCAACAACGGGGTATTTTTGTTTGTTTGTATATATGTATTATGTATGTATGTATTATGTATGTATGTATGTATGTATGTATGTATGTATGTATGCATGCATGTATGTATGTATGTATGTATGTATGTATGTATGTATCTATGTGTGTATGTATGTATGTATGTATGTATGTATGTATGTATGTATGTATGTATGTATGTATGTGCAGATTTGTATGTTTTAGGTATGTATTCCCATGCATATAGTTACATAAATATTTAAATGATAAACTTCTGGAAAGTTTCACAGATTTTTACGGTTCCAGTGATGAATTGGATCTGTGGTCTTCAAATCAGCTTTCTCCTTTCTGGTTTTGAGGATCCTAATTTCTCAAGATTAGTATTTAGGCAGTGTGTTACATATCCCAGGGCCCCAATAATTACTGGTATAAACCTGAACTATGTATGTATGTATGTATGTATGTATGTATGTATGTACAAATACAACATAAAATTGAATTCGGAGAATCATTGAAAACCCATAGTAAGCACTTGTGCAAGGAATCGGCTATCAGTTAACATAGTGTTATAATGTGGATGCTCGTCCACTTCTATGTTATTGGCATTGTTATATTCTTGTCGCCATTATAATGTGGCGGTATTCCGCGTCTTATTATCTTTGACTCGTCTATAGTGCTATCGTCTATCATGCTCCGGAAGACAATGATTATGAAACGTCTACCTTGACGGTAACTCGAATTCGTATATGTCATGTAACTAACACTGACTCCAACTGAGAATTCGTACAACGACTCTACTACTACTGATCTCCTACAACGAATGACTGTCTGACTTTGTGACGTGACGTGGACTGTATCATTTTCACTACAACATCGCCCTTTTTAGTTTTTTTTAGTGGGGTGAGCAGGTAATTTTATTTTACTTTATTCCCCCTTCGTCCCTTTTTTTTCTATACGCAATATCCTTTCTTTTTGACGTCTATTTGTGTTCTTTTTTCTTCCGCTTGTACGCGTGAGTCCAACCACCTGTAACGGTGTGGTACCTGGAATGTGTCATACAGCCATTCCATAGGCTCTTCCAATCTGTCTGATTCATTTTGTATACATCACTTCTTCAATTGGTTTCTGTGTCTTTTTTCAATATCTGTTCTGCTTTTAATTCCGTATATCCTTTTTCCTATGTACTTTGTAATTGTTCCTTCTCCCCAGTATTGTTTCCCCTTTTTATACGACCTCGTGTACACCTTATTACCATTTTTGAAAAATTTTGGATTGTTTTTCCTGGTACTTTTCCTTTCTTCGCCAGGTAACAGTTTATCAAAAACTGATTTCACCTTCCTCGCGCGAACATCAGTTCTGCTGGTGAGCTTCTTGCTGGTGTATTGGGATTCGGCGTTGCCCTGTACATGTCTATGCAATCGAAAATCTACGATTTCTGTGAGATGTGAAAAGTGAATACAGATTAATTATTTTTATGAGATTTCCATATGACTACAGCCGATTCGTAATCATCTTCAAATAGTACTATTAATTTCAACATTCCTAATTAGAGATTTATAAGAGTAGAGTTTTTGTACTGTACACGTATAATACTAAGAAACAAAAACGTCGATGTGGTAAGTAAATTAATTCATCTCCAGGAAAAGTTCAACGATCAAAATTACTGTCAGTTTCCTCATACACTTCGTCAGACCGTGATACAGAAATATTGTGTTTATATTATTTTTCTCTAGTTATAGATAAGTTTCTGGTCGTTAGTTGATTTGATTGGTTTTAAAAAGTGCTTATCTATTTATTTGTATAGTGTTATGTCCTTAAGGAGAAGGAGATAAAGTTAGTTTAGGTGGTGATGAACCATTTTTATTTGTAGTCTAGGTTTCTGGGTACAGATGAAGTGGTGGTGTTGTATTTAGGCAACGTTTTATGTTAAACACTTATACACATAAACTCTATAAAGTTATATAAATACATATATCATGCGTTCGAAAATAAAATTTCAAAAATTGCTTTTTTTCATTTTAAAAGTATATTTGAAATTTCTTTATCAATGGAAGAGAATATGGCTTAATTCACAGTCTTTCACATTGAAATTTAAGTTCAAGGGTCAGTAATAGACAAACTAGGAATGTGCTCAGAGAATTGCATGCATTGTAGAGCCGCCTGATAATTAACTCTTTGAGACCTGACCACCTTGGTGCTCTTTGATACTATGCCTGTGCTCCTGGGACATTTTCGTGCCCGGTTCGGACAGGGATTAGAAGCGAGGCTGTCATAACACAGACGATACAGCTTTTACATTGTCATCAGGTTATAAGGCAGCAAACACTTTATATGTACTTGCAAATGGTTGGTCGATTAAAACAGGGTCAAAACATGCATAATCAAACATACGTTGCACTCAGTGACCCCGCATCGCTTTACCGGTGCTACAGCATTGCCACCACTATATGGACGTTACGGGTTCTAAGGGTGAAGTTTGTTTGGAATAGGGTATCTGATGAACATTTTATTTCCTTTTCAGGTTCTTTTTATTTTTGTTTTTAAATGTGTTGTGATCTTACATTTGTTCAACAACTGTTATACAGCTTTCTGTCAATATATCCAACTTTAATTCTTTTACTTGTTTTCAATCATTCATCTGTGGCCATGCTGGAGCACCGCCATTGGTCGAACAAATCGATCTCAGAACTTATTCTTTGTAAGTCTAATACTTATTTTATCGGTCTCTTTAACCGAAGCGCTAAGTTACGGCGACGTAAACACACCAACATCGGTTGTCAAGCGTTGGTGCGGGGACAAACACAGACACACAAACACATACACACGCACACACACACACACACACACACACACACACACGCACGCACACACACACACACACACACACACACACACACATATATATATATATATATATATATACGACGGGCTTCTTTCAGTTTCCGTCTACCAAATCCACTCACAAGGCTTTGGTTGGCTCGAGGCTATATCAGAAGATACTTGCCCAAGATACTATGCAGAGGGACTGAACCTGGAACCATGTGGTTGGGAAGCAAGCTTCTTACCACACAGCCACTCCTAGCTATAAATTAAAAAGATATTAAATAATTTCAATCGTCTTCTTGTTTTAGTTTAAGAAGCTGAAACAATATTGTTTGGAAAACTTTAGACGGCTTTTGTGGTAAATTTGTAAAACTTTGAAAATCTCTTTCTTCCACCGAACGAGTCAAAGACAGAAACACATTTGCACAGACATATATATATATATATATATACACCCGTAAACAAATAGTTGCTCATACGTGCATTAAAATGTATATAAGTTTTAAAGTTTATTAATGCAGGCTCCACAAAGATAGACACAAAGGCGCTCATGCTTAGACACCCACGCATGTAGATATGCAAACACTTAAACACAGATGCTAACCTTAACACGCAGTCACAGACACAAATATAACACACACACACACACACACATACAATCTCACACTACACACGCGCGCATATATATAAGAGTGTGTGTGTGTGTGTGTGTGTGTGTGTGTGTGTGTGTGTGTGTGTGTTGTAATTGGTATTTTAATCGTTATAAAACATACGCCGCTCCTTCTAGCTCAATATATATATCAGGTCATCCCATAAATTTTGTCCGTTTTCACCTTTTTTAAAATTGAATGAAATTTAATAGTATTTTTGAGTGTCTAATGGAATTAAAAATTATTTTTATGCATTTGTGTACATTTAAACTAATTAAATATTATTTTACAGAGTAATAGAATTAGAATTTCTTTGATTAAAACCTTTTCTAACATGGAAGTATCCAAAGAGCATTTAAGGCACATAATGCTTTATGAGTACAAAAAAGGAAATTCAGTTTATGGGAAAGAATGCTTGAATGAAAGAACTTGCAGAAGATGGTTTGCAAAATTCAGAAGTGGAGATTTCAGTCTTGAAGATGAAGATCGAACAGGAAGTCCGGTTGAATTTGATGATAAGCTCCTTGAGGCATTACTTGAAGAAAGTTCTGCATTATCAGTTGAAGAATTGGCAATAAAGCTTAGTTCAAGCCATACAAGTGTTCATCGTCATCTTCAACAACTTGGAAAGGTTCCTAAACTTGAAAATAGGTGCTTCATGAATTGTCCGAAAGCAGCAGCAAATCCCCAGTTGACATCTGCTCTTCTCTCCATTCTCACGAACTCATTTCACCCTTTTTGGATAAACGTGTGACTTGTGACGAAAAATGGATCTTCTATCGAAATGTTAAACGCCGTAAACAGTGGCTTGGTAAAAGGGAAACAGCTCAGCCACAACCGAAAAGGGAACTTCATGGGAAAAAGGTTCTTCTCTCTATCTGGTGGGATTGCAAAGGAGTAATACAATTTGAATTGTTACCACCTAATGCCACAATCAATGCTCGAGTCTACTGTCAGCAATTAGAGCGTTTCAACCAAGCTTTGAAGAAAAAAAGACCCGCTTTAGTGAATCGAAAAGGAGTGATGTTTCATCAGGACAATGCGCGACCCCACACTGCAAAGATCATATCACAGAAGATCGAAGAACTTGGTTGGGAAAAAATTCCTCATCCACCTTATTCTCCCGACCTTGCTCCTTCAGACTACCATTTGTTTCGTAGTTTTCAGAACATTTGAGGGACACAACTTTCGCAAGCCATGAGGAGGTCGAAACTGACATTTCAGAGTTCTTCGCTTTGAAACCAAGAGAGTTTTACATTGATGGGATTAAAAAGCTTGTAACTAGATGGAGGGAAGTCATAGATAATCAGGGAAAGTACATTGATGATTAAATTTCAATTAAATACAACATTTGATCACTTGTTTTCTTTATTCAAAATTCGGACAGAACTTATGGGATGACCTGATATGTGTGTGTGTGTGTGTGTGTGTGTGTGTGTGTGTGTGTGTGTGTGTGTGTGTGTGTACGTAGCACCATTGTGAAATCGGGTTCGGCGCACAGCAATTTATTCTACACTAGCTTCGGGTTTAATCCTATCCCCATCAAAGAAATTGTCGTGACAAAAATTGATTCGAATCCGGCCAGTCTCTACGTTTTCCTGGTTTCTAGCGCAAACATGTGCCTTGCTTTGACACAATCACGTGACCCATGGGTGCCTTTAGCGGAATGCACTTTATGATTGTGGTCTCCGGTCTGAAGATAACACGATATCTTGATAAGCTGTTTCCTATTGCAGCGATCCTTGCATCATCGTTTCTTCATAACTTCTCCGCCATCAGTTTTGGGATGAGTTGCAAAGGTCACAGACGCTTCCCATTCCCCTCATCTTCCTCCCACTAAACCATTAAAATTTTATTTATTTATTTATTTATACACACACACACAAACACACACACAAACACACATTTATATATACATATATACGTATTATATATATATATGCACATACATGCTTATAGAGAGAAAAAGAAAGAAAATTGTAAAATTTTTCTATATCTCGTGACTTAAGGGGGGATATTTTTAACTTCTGTATATCCCTGTGTGTAGGTGGAGGTGCGTAGCTTAGTGGTTAGGGCGTTGGACTCATGATCGTAAGATTGTGGTTTCAATTCCTGGACCGGGTGACGCGTTGCATTCTTGAGCTAAACACTTCATTTCATGTTGCTCCAGTCCACTCAGCTGACAAAAATGAGGAATCCTGTGACATACTGGCGTACCGTTCACGTGGGCGAATTTATACGCCATTGAAGCCGGGAAACCGGTCCCTATGAGCCTGGCAGGCTCGAGAAGGAAACATTTATTATCATTATTAATTTTATATGAGTGTGTACGGATATGTATTTATGTATATGTATAGGTGTATATACATATATGTATATGTATGCGTGTGTATATATATATATATATATATGTGTGTGTGTGTGTGTGTGTGTGTGTATACACACACACACACACACACACACACTCATATGTGTATTAGGTTGTTTCACATGAAATGTTGTATTTGAAAGGTAAATGCTTCAGAAGTGTTAGAGAACTGATTTATTTAATCAAAGTATGATCATTGTTCATTTATGACGTTTACCCAACGTTTCTCTGTCATATATTCCATCTTTAAAAAGAAGATTCATTTTTTGCTGTGATAAACTGTCCGAATGCTTCAATTACCTCTTCTCTATTTAAGAATGTTTTATTGTTTATGAAAAGCTCAAAATGCTTAAATAAGTGATGATCAGTAGGAGAGATATCAGGGGAATAGGGAAGATGTTGAAAAATTTCATAATTCAGGCTTTGTAACTTTTGGACCCTAGCTTGAGGAGTGTGAGGACGTGCATTGTCGTGGAGCAAAATTAGGCCATCTCTATTTACTAGTCTGGGTTGCTTCTTTTTCAAATTCACATGCAATACAATCAATTTCCTGGCAATACAATGTTGCTGTTACGCTTTTCCTTTTTGCAAAGGTGAATAATGAATAACCCCCTTTGCAAACCACCATAAAGTGACCACTAACTTTTTAGGGTGCATTGGTGGTTTTGGGTAGTGTTTAGATGACTCTCCTGCATCTAATCACTGTCCTGTCCTCCCACTGTTGTCGAAGAGTATCCATTTCTCATCACATGTAATTATTCGATGCAAAAATGGTTCTTTTTCCAGTCGAGAAAGCAATAATGAATACACTTCGAGGCGCCCGTTTTTTTTAATCTCGTTCAGTTGATGTGGAAGAAATCTATCCATTTTCTTGACTTTCCCAATTCTGTACAGAGTTGTGCGAGATGTTTGGAGTTCTGATGAAAGTTTTCGGACCTTTGTTCTCGAATTTTGTTCAACCAAAGCATTTAATCCATCATGCCAGATAACTGATTTTCACCTACCCCTTGGTTCATTTTCAAGGTTATTATCTCCTGAACAAGAGTTGTGGAACCATCTCTGAACAGTTCTGATGTCAACAAAACCATTATTCCATAGCGCTTCTGCGGCAGAGTGACCCAGTTTGTACTCATAAGAGAAAATCACTCAACATAGTTTGGTTGTTATCATTTTCATAAGGTCTGTGGGTACGAATTTTGTATACCAATATTGTTTGGAAAGAAAAAGAGCCAAGATTAAATGCAAGGGTATACATAATTGAGCTTTTAAATGACTGAAATAACAATTAAAAATGCGACATTTCATGTGTGACAATCTTCAAATATATATATGTATATATACATATATATATATATATATATATATATATATATATATATATATATATATATATATATATATATATATATATATATATATATATTCTTTTGCCACGTCATGTACCCAGCTATGTATCTATATGTACATGTAAATGAAGGTATGTACATACATGTACATATATATGCATATACTCATATATTGTTTGTTTCACACGACAGAACGCATGCGTTACCTTTACACACATATACTCGTGTATGTGTGGATGTTTATATTTACATATATATAAATATACGTGTGCACAGTTTATTCTTTCACCCAATGTAAACACCACTTCACCCTACGTTCTCTATATCTATCTCCCCCTCTCATTCTTCCCTCTACTGTTCTTCGCCTCTCCCTGTCACTACTATCTCTCTCTCTCTATCTATCTCTCGTTGCTCGTCCTTCGCCTCTCACCGTTACTACTACTATCTCTCTCCCTCTCTACATCTCGTTGCTCACTTTTATTCTACTTCCTCCCCTTCTTCGCCCTCTGCTACTCTTTCTCTCTACCCGGCGCTGGTCACGTGTGTCCGGTTGCTATTTCTTTTCGTTCTTGGACTTCCAAAGCTCGCACGTACTTCTTCGCCTCTCCAGTTCGTGCTTCACAGCGTTCAATACATACACACTTCTCCACGTCTGGCTGTACAGCCTTCTTGTTCGTTTATTTCACCGTTTCGTTTTCCTGTCTTGTTTTCCGTCCGCCACTATCCTCCACGAAAAAAATTTAATTTGTGTTCGTGGGAAGAGCCATTTTAACGATGCGTACTGCCTTAATTCTTCGAAACGCCGGTGTTTTAATGGTGGCAGCTGATGAAGGATATGTTCTCTATGTGGCCTGCTTGTTTGTTGTACCTTGTTTATCATTTTGTCCATGTTCTTTTGCCACGTCATGTACCCAGTTATGTATCTATATGTACATGTAGATGAAGGTATGTACATACATGTACATATATATGCGTATACTCATATATTGTTTATATGTGTATATATATATATATATATATATAGGCACAGGAGTAACTGTGTGGTAAGTAGCTTGCCTATCAACCACATGGTCTCGGGTTCAGTCCCACTGCGTAGCAGCTTGGGCAAGTGTCTTCTACTATACCCACGAGCCGACTAAAGCCTTGTGAGTGAATTTGGTAGACGGAAACTGAAAGAAGCCCGTCGTGTGTGTGTGTGTGTTTTGGTGTGTCTGTGTTTGTTCCTCCAACATCGCTTGACAACTGATGCTGGTGAGCTTACGTCCCCATAGCTTAGCGGTTCGGCAAAAGAGGCCGATAGAATAAGTAGTAGGCTTACAAAGAATAAGACCTGAGGTCCAGCATGGCTACAGTGAAATAACTGAAACAAATAAAAGAATATATATGTATAGGATACTGTGTTATCTCATATGCACCAACATATGAGAATTTGAGTCGAAAATGCATGTATCAGGTCATCCCATAAGTTCTGTCCGAATTTTGAATAAAGAAAACAAGTGATCAGATGTTGTATTTAATTGAAATTTGATCATCAATGCACTTTCCCTGATTATCTATGATTTCCTTCCATCTAGTTACAAGCTTCTTAATCCCATCAATGTAAAACTCTTTTGGTTTCAAAGCGAAGAACTCTGAAATGTCAGTTTCGACCTCCTCCTGGCTTGCGAAAGTTATGTCCCTCAAATGATTCTGTAAACTACGAAACAAATAGTAGTCTGAAGGAGCAAGGTCGGGAGAATAAGGTGGATGAGGAATTTTTTCCCAACCAAGTTCTTCGATCTTTTGTGATATGATCTTTGCAGTGTGGGGTCGCGCATTGTCCTGATGAAACATCACTCCTTTTCGATTCACTAAAGCGGGTCTTTTTTTCTTCAAAGCTTGGTTGAAACGCTCTAATTGCTGACAGTAGACTTGAGCATTGATTGTTGCATCAGGTGGTAACAATTCAAAGTGAATTACTCCTTTTCAATCCCACCAGATAGAGAGAAGAACCTTTTCCCCATGAAGTTCCCTTTTCGGTTGTGGCTGAGCTGTTTCCCTTTTACCAAGCCACTGTTTACGGCGTTTAACATTTCGATAGAAGATCCATTTTTCGTCACAAGTCACAAGTTTATCCAAAAAGGATGAAATGAGTTCGCGAGAATGGAGAGAAGAGCAGATGTCAACTCGGGATTTGCGGTTGCTCTCGGACAATTCATGAGGCACCCATTTTCAAGTTTAGGAACCTTTGCAAGTTGTTGAAGATGACGATGAACACTTGTATGGCTTGAACTAAGCTTTATTGCCAATTCTTCAACTGATAATGCAGAACTTTCCTCAAGTAATGCCTCAAGGAGCTTATCATCAAACTCAACTGGACGTCCTGTTCGATCTTCATCTTCAAGGCTGAAATCTCCACTTCTGAATTTTGCAAACCATCTTCTGCAAGTTCTTTCATTCAAGCATTCTTTCCCATAAACTGAGAGTATGTTTCGAGTCGTTTCGGCTGCAGAGTTTCCTTTCTTGTACTCATAAAGCATTATGCGCCTCAAATGCTCTTTGGATACTTCCATGTTAGAAAGGCTTTAATCAAAGAAATTCTAATTCTATTATTCTGTAAAATAATATTTAATTAGTTTAAATGTACACAAATGCATAAAAATAATTTTTAATTCCATTAGACTTTCTAAAATACTATTAAATTTCATTCAATTTTAAAAAAGGTAAAATCGGACAGAACTTATGGGATGACCTGATATATATGTGTGGGTTGATTTATAAATGTGTGTGCGCATACATATATATATATATATATGCTTGTATATATGTATGTATGTGTCTGTGTGTCTGTGTGTGTGTGTGCGTGCGTATACAATGAGGGAATGGAGTGAGAGGCGATATCGTCTGCCAGACCGTCAAACTGTTGCTGCATGTGGCCAGTGCAATGATTTCCAAGAAATGTCAATCATTTCGAAGAGTAGAGAACAATTCAAGAAGCAGACAACTGTCCTACTTTGATGAGCTGTCAACCGGAACCGGAAGTAATATAATTTGAAATTCTTAGCTGCAATAGATTAACAAAAAGAGACTTGACGTCTTTTCCTTTTGTTTTCCGTCATTTTGTTTCGTTTTCATTTTTAAAAGGTTTTTATTTTTATCCATTTAACTTTCTGAATTTTCTGAGAGTTTTGTGTGCGTGTGTGTGCGTGTGAGCGTGTGGAGCGAAGGGTATGTTTGTGTGTTAGCGTGTTTTTCTTTTCTTACTTGCTTTTTTGTGGGGTATTTTTTGTCGTTTTAATTTTCAAGTGGCATACAAGGAAAACGATTTAACTGACTGAAACTGGCTCTTCTCTCTCAGGCTTTATGTTACATTTTCTATTTGATCTTCTTGTTGTTATTGTTGTTGTTACTGTTGCCGAAGGCGGTGGTTGTGGTGATGGTGTTGATCTTATAGTTGCAGTTGTCTTGTGGGTGGAGCGGGTTATTTTACACACACATTCACACACACACACACACCTACACACATATCCATAGCTTTATAGGAAAGAACAAACGCATACATATCGCATAAATACACGGGAACACATGCATACATTCCCATAACTATTCAAAAAATTGCATACAGACATGCACACACACGCATGCACACGCACACACACACACACAGGCGCGCGCGCACGTGTGTACTCACATACGCGCACAAATGTAGAACAGAGTTAAGAACTCTCAGAGATTTGCGATTTGGGACATGTGTGTGAGTGTGTGTATGTATGTGTGTGTATATGTGTGTGCGTATGTGTGAGTGCACGCTCGCATGTGTGTGTGTGGAAGTGTATGCGTGCGTGTGTGTACGTGTTTATATGTGTGCCTGTGTATGAGTGTATGTGTGTGTGCTTCTGTGTGTGTACGTGCGTGTGTATTTGCACAATTTTATGTTTGTTTTTATGCCATCTTATAAAAACAATTTACCGTTCAACTGGAGAATTAATAGTTTTTAGTCAAGTTTACAGTAGTTAACTTTTACCAGGATAAAAAAAATTGTCAGTGACTTCGAAGTTTCGGCTTGCTCACATTCTTCACCCTGTCCGATGAATTCCTGTCAAACTTTTATTTTTAAAATTCAATGTGTGTCGATCAATCGATCGATCGATAGATAGATAGATAGATAGATAGATAGATAGATAGATAATATATGTATGTGTGTGTCTCTGTGTGTATGTATGTCTACATACATATTACATAAACATACATACATGCGTTAGGATATATACCTGTACACGTTTATTTCATGTGTGTGTATATATGTATATATGTGTGTGTGTGAGTGTGTGTGTGTGTGTGTGTGTGTTTGTGTGTGTGTGTGTGTGTGTGTGTGTTTAATATACGTAATTTATATAATTTCATCCGCTGGCAATCATTGTAGTTTTACGGGTGGCCCTCGACTATAGTATCCACCCGATTAGTCTGCCGAGCAATCCCTCAGGTGGTTGTCCTTTTTCGTCGTTGGTCGATGATATTTCAGAGACGGCACCTCTGCTGTTCTTGGACTGTTCTTGAAACGAGTGCCTAACCTCAAGTACACATTCCATCTCTCCCCTCGTGGATATGATACAAAGCAAAGACCAGTCAATAAAAGCGTTAGGTAACGTCCTGATTCATGTGTGCATGTGTGTGTGTGTGTGTGTGTGTGTGTGTGTGTGTGTGTGTGTGTGTGTGCATTTATACGTAAGTGAGTGAGTGTGTGGGTGTGTACATGCTTAACATGCACAAGAAATCGCACCTGAGTTTGGCCGAAGCCACGTGCTAAAGTTTGGGTCAATAACTAAGGTGAAGCAGTGATAGATCAAATATTTGCTTATAATAGGGCAATGCTTTTGTAAGTAGTCACTGGTGTCAAATTAATTTCCGGAACTACATTACTGCGGTTTGGCTTTGCGTGCATGGACATTAAATTTGAGGGCGACGTTGAACTGTGGCGTTTTACTTAGATTTCAGTGCCCCCGCATGAGGTAGTCGAAATACTCCCGCTGGATCGGTCAACAGCCACTCTCAAGGCATTGTTCTTTTGTAGATGTACCAGCTGAAGGTCCTTGTCGATTGTCTAAAGCCAGTTCATCTTAGGAATCCCCATCGCCGGTGTCTCTGGAGTTTCTATTTTATGATTTGAATGGTGAGTTTGTTCGTCGGAAATCTTACGACTAGTCGCGGACAACTCAGTCGGCGTTTACAAATAGCGATGGACATTAGGCTTTCCTTCTTCTGACCTCGTAACTGATAGAGTCGTTCCATTTGAT
>NC_142933.1:1368203-1375703 GCF_046866305.1 Octopus bimaculoides | reverse complement strand
CACACATTCACACAATAACACACTTATCATATATATATATATATATATATATATATATATCATAACATATATATGATTGCATATATGTGTGTGTGTTTGTGTGTGTATGCATATATAGATACATGCATTTATATATTCATTAATTCTTTTACTTGTTTCAGTCATTTGACTGCGGCCAAGCTGGAGCACTGCCTTTTAATCGAACAAATCAATCCCAGGACTTATTCTCCGTCGCTTCCGCCGAACTGCCAAGGATGTAAACACGCCAACATCGGTTGTCAAGCGATGGTGGGAGGACAAACACTATCACACAAACACATACATACGTATATGTATATATATATATATATATATATATATATATATATATATATATATATATATATATATATATATATAATAATAATAATATTAGGGACAAAATCCAAAATTACAGGTAAAAACTCAATTAAAATCAATTTATAAAAAATTAAAATTAAATTGAGCTTTATAGATAAAATATATATAAAATATATAGTTTTAGGGAAAATAACCAAGTTTCAAGAACTCATCGATGAAAATCCACTATCACATATAGAAAAATTAATAATTAAAAGCACAATAAATGAGTATAATATAAAGCAAACTAAATATCATAAGATAAATATAATATAATATAATATAATATAATATAATATAATATAATATAATATAATATAATATAATAAATATAATATAATATAATAATAATAATAATAATAATAATAATAATAATAATAATAATAATAATAATAATAATAATAATAATAATAATAATAATAATAATAATAATAATAATAATAATGATATAATAAAAAGATTTATATTTATCTTATGATATTTACTTTACTTTATATTATACTCATTTATTGTGCTTTTAATTATAAATTTTTCTATATGTGATAGTGGATTTTCATCCATGAGTTCTTGAAACTTGGTTATTTTCCCTAAAACTATATATATATATATATATATATATATATATATATATATATATACACACGCACACACATATATATATATATGTATATACATACATACATACATACATATATATATATATATATATATATATATATATATATACACACACACATATATATATATGTATACATACATATATGCATATATACATACATACATACATATATATATATATATATATATATATATATATATATATATAATTAAGGAATGGAGAAAACGCATGTTATAATTGCATACTTTATTCCTACATATGTTTCAAAGGATTACAACCTATGTGATCCATAGGGATCTGTGGTGTTAAAATTGTAACCTTCTCTTCAGGGAATGCATGGGAATCATCTTAAACGTAAGACATTATGACCGAGTATATACTCGAGTATATACTCGGTCATAATGTCTTACGTTTAAGATGATTCCCATGCATTCCCCGAAGAGAAGGTTACAATTTTAACACCACAGATCCCTATGGATCACATGGGTTGTAATCCTTTGAAACATATGTAGGAATAAAGTATGCAATTATAACATGCGTTTTCTCCATTCTTTAAATTTTTAAATATACTCAAATACCCAAAATTTCAAGTAGTTCCTGCCTTAAAAACAAGAACTACACCACAGTTATTTTGTGTTCTTTGCTACATTGGTTTCTATTAACCCATTTATTCTATCCGAAGAATTTTTATTCATTAAGATAGAAGAAATACATATAATTATATATATATATATATATATACAGCCACTCCTGTGCCTATATATATATATTTGTATACCTACATACATACATACATACATACATACATACATATTGCAACCATATTTATACATTTATTTACATGTGCATATGCGCGCACTTAGTGTATGTATATATATGTACGTGTCCTATGAGTAGGAGATTCATGTATGCTTCTATGTAGCTATGCATATGGATGCTTGTATGGCGTTACGATTTCATTTTATTTTTGTCTCATTTTTCAGCCGATGTTTCTACTCTTTTTTCCCCACTCCTCGTTCTTTTGTTTCCAATGTCTTTTCCTAACGTTTATATTTCTAATGGTTTTGGGCTTTTTTCATGCATTTTTTAATTCAGTATATATATATATATATATATATATATATATATATATATATACATGCACCCACACACTCACACACACACACATACATATATATATATATAAATAGATAGATAGATAGATAGATATTATATATGTGAATATATACATTCTTTCTTTATCTCGGCAGGTATTGGCTATGCAATCGGTGTGACAAGCTTCGTGGTCGGTTTATATTACAACACAATTATCGCGTGGGCCGTATTTTACCTATTTTCTTCGTTTACGGCCGACTTGCCTTGGTCATCTTGCAACAACACATGGAACACCGAAAACTGTATATCACTTGCTGGTGATCTCAACAATACCATATTCACGAACACTTCTGTAAGTTCGGCAGATGAATATTACAAGTGAGTATCCCCCGTTCCTCATCTCTGCCACACCTGTTATTCAGCCTCTTTTCAGACAAGAATGACAGTTTGTAACGTGAAAAATAATTAGAAGATTGAGTGGGAAGACACGTGGTTGCGTTTTGAGGGTAATGACCTTGTTTTCGTTTGGTCGTAGATTTAACTCTGAGGTCTGGCAATGCGTTCTTTTCTAAGCAAGGCTCTGTGGTTAAGAAGCTTGCTTCCCAGCCACGTGGCCTTGGGTTCAATCCTATTGTGTGGCACCTTGAGTAAGCGTTTTCTGCTTTAGCTTTGGCTCGAACGAAGATTTTGACGAAAACTGAAAGAAGCCCATTGTTTATATGTGTATAGACGAGAGTGTGTGTGTGTGTGTGTGTGTGCGTGTGTGTGTGTGTGTGTGTGTGTGTGTGTGTGTGTGTGTGTGTGTGTGTGTGTGCGTGCCCAAGTGTGGGTGGGTGTATGCGTGTGTGTCTTCGTATTTGCGTTTGTATATTTCCTCCACCACACCGCTTGACAACCGGTGTTTGTTTACGTCCCACGTAACTTAGCGGTTCGGCGATAGAATAACTACCAAGCTTTAGAAATAAGCGCTGGGGTCGATTTGATCAACAAATACTTCAAGGCGGTGCCCCAGCATGGCCGCAGCTCAATGGCAGAAACAAGTGAAAAGTGAAGACCCTTGATTTCCCGTTACTCCAGTCTGCTCGAGAGGTAAATCGTGTTTTCTCATTCACTTAAATGGCTCAGAAACTGGAGTCCGTTCTGGCCTGGTGAGCGTCTACGCTGAAGACTTACTACTTATACTCAATATGGAATGTCAAGAAAATTATAAAAAACTAATTATTATTAATGAGACGAGTTCAGCATTAGATAAATATTTCTCAAAAAGTTGTTTAAATATGTTCTTTTATGTTCTTTTATGCAGTCGCAAAGTTCTGGAATCCCATCTGTCTAATGGAGTTGAAGATATTGGTCCGATTAAGGGACCAATTGTTGGATGTCTCGCTGCAACTTTTATCGTCGTTTACTTTTCTTTGTGGAAAGGAATCAAGTCTTCAGGAAAGGTTAGATTATTATAACTGTTGTTGCTGTTGTCGTTGTTGTTGTTGTTGTTGTTGTTGTTGTTTTTTCGCAAGTACATGCTAATTTAATCAGCAGGTATTTTATCTTGAGGTTTGGGGGACAAAATGTCTCCTCAAATCTCAAGCCGGCGCGAGTTGGTTGAATATTTAGCTTGGAATCTGGCTCGGGGCAGACCCCCAAATAAGTAGGAACTGGAACGAGGTCATGAAGAAAGGGATCAGTTCCATCCTGAAACGGTCTGAGAAGACGTTATTCCTGAAAAGCTATACCATCCCAACTAATATCTATTACCATCTCACAGCCGTATTTTGTCTCAGTTTCCATCTGACTAAACCGCAGCGTATGATCTTTCGCTTCTTGTAGAACGGAGATGATCTTCTGGTCTGAAGGTTCAAATGCCGCTAATACCCTTTGTGGAGATGTTTCGATATGCTACGACTGGTGGGTTACTGGCAGGCATTGAGGTTAAATCCTTTTCACGGAACAGTGAGGGGTGGTCACCGTTGGTGAGGCATGTTTTTCTACTGGTCGTCTCTTTGATGGAATCTCAGTCCCGAATCAAGCGTTGACCAAGATCAAGCATCTAGCATCTGGGATATTGTTTGACGCTCAAAGTTCCCTAACAAATAGATAGCCCAGTCGAGAGTCGGTCGAAGGTCGGTCAGCTTTTGCATTTTGAAGGCGGTTAGTGGTAGGTGACAGTGACAATCTTATCTGGGAAAGACTGGGCATTGACGTAGATCAACTGAACAGCTTATTCCAATGACTATCAACCCAGAGACTACAGTCGATACAGTTCTATATTTAAGAGTTGAGGAATTATATACATTATTTACATTATTTACATTTGACGAATGTTTGTCCTCATCTTGTTTGTTGTTAACACAACGTTTCGTCTGATATACTCTCCAGCCTTCATCGGGTGTCTGGGGGAATAGGCCATTGCGCCTCCACGATAGATAAAATGCAGCAATGAAATAGAACGATGGTAAAAAGTTCTTCTGAAGACCCACTTACTACCATCGCCTACATTTCCTAGGCCTCTTTCTTCACCTTCTTTGTACTCCCTAACGCTACAGTACCCCCAATCCTTGTTTGAAACAAAATCGTTAGATGAAAAATGAAATCATAAGTAACAGTCATAAATATTGTATTATCATAAACTACAGCAACAGTCATAATCAGTGTGTTACCTTATTTTACTAATAGTCATAACTACTGAGATATCATTATTATAGTAACAGTCATAAGTATTATATTTTTCGTAACAGTCATAACTGCAAAGACCTTTCTACCTCGCAGGCAGTCTGGATCACAGCCACCGTACCTTACATCGTAATTGTCATCCTGCTCATTAGGGGCTGCACCCTTCCTGGTTCCAGTGATGGGATCCTTTACTACTTGAGACCCAAATGGCATAAACTGAAGAATTTGCAGGTGAGTGGATGTTCTGTTTATATTGATGTCCCTTTCAGTCACACACCCACACAGGTCTAGGCACAAACACACTACTTGTAGACACACACACACACATGCACACACACACACACTAACATATTCATACAAACATACATTGATATACACACATATACACAGTATTTCTACTATTCACACATAAACGTAACATATACTGACTAGCAATAACAATCTAGTACACATAGAAGCTAAACACACATACATACGCACACATACACACACACACATACACACTCGCATATGCACATTCGTGCGTAAGTTACATAAAATATATACATTCATACATATAGGCGCAGGAGAGGCTGTTTAGTAAGTAGCTTGCTTACCAACCATATAGTACCGGGTTCAGTCCCACTGTGTGGCACCTTGGGCAAGTGTCTTCTACTATAGTCTCGGGCCGACCAATGCCTTGTGAGTGAATTTGGTAGACGGAAACTGAAAGAAGCCCATCGTATATATATATGTGTGTGTGTGTGTGTGTGTGTGTGTGTGTGTGTGTGTGTGTGTGTGTGTTTGTCCCCTCACCATCGCTTGACAACCGATGCTGGTGTGTTTACGTCCTCGTAACTAGCGGTTCGGCAAGAGAGACTGATAGAATAAATACTAGGCTTACAAAGAATAAGCCCTGGGGTCGATTTTCTCGACTAAAGGCGGTGCTCCAGCACGGCCGCAGTCAAATGACTGAAACATTAAAGAATAAAAGAATATGCACATCCATCAATCTATAGAACAACAACAACAACAACAACAACAACAACAACAACATCTAACGCTACACAAGTCGTGTGTGTTTACAATAGAGAGAGGATCTGCTTCAGTCACATGCAGCCATCACTTCCGGTTGCTGAAAGATATTTCCGTTTTCAACAACAATAAAAATATTCCAAACATATTGTTTCTCAAGGTTTTGACATATGGTCAAACATCTTCATTGTGCCACCATTACTACTACTACTTCTACTATTACTACAAGTATCGCTGCTACTGCTACTACTACTACTACTACTACTACTACTGCTGCTGCTGCTGCTGCTGCTGCTACTGCTGCTGCTGCTGCTACTGCTGCTGCGTTATAATCTCTTGTGGTTTATATCATATTTACACACATTTCAAACTACATTTCATGTTTATTATCTTCGCCATCATCTTCAGCAGCAGCAGCAGCAGTTACATCAGCACAAACACCGTCAACACCACTATCAGCAGCAGTGGGACCACTAAAACCACCACCACCACCACAATCATCATCAACATCATCGTCATCGTCATTATCGTCGTTGTCACCATCATCATCGTCATCATCTTCCTCCTCCGCATCATCATCATTATTATCGTCATCGTCATCATCATCATCATCATCATCACCACCACCACCATCATTATCGTCATCGTCACCATCATCATCATCGTCATCATCTCTCTCTTTCTCTCTCTATCCCAACAGGTATGGGTGGACGCTGCATCACAGATCTGTTTCTCCCTGGGGACAGGCTTTGGCACCTTAATCGCTCTCTCCAGCTACAACAAGTTTAACAACAACAGCTACCTGTAAGATATGACGTCACACTTATAACCTAACTTCTTTTTTACATGAGTTTCTGTTTTAACGGGGGGAATTGGGGGCCGATAAAGGGGTCACGGTAGAGGGGTAGGGTGAGAAGGTGTTGTGGAAGAGGCTTTGGGGCGAGTGTGGCTGAAAGGGTGGAGGAGGACAAATTAAAGCAGAAATACAAAGGGCGAAAGAGGATTCTTGGTAATGTAGAGGTAATATACCGAGACGTAAATGAATATATGTGAGTTCGAATTGCACTGATTCTCGCAATTCAATTATATTCTCTCTCATAAAAGTACTTTCTCTCTCTCCTTCTCTCTCTCCTTCTCTCTCCTCTCTCTCTCTTTCTCTCTCTCTTTCTCTCTCCTTCTCTCTCCTCTCTCTCTTTCTCTCAGCACGTTTTGATTATTTAAATAAGTAAATATGATTTCCTCGTTCAATCCTAGGTTAACCAGCAATAAATTTAATGTGTGTGTGCTTGTGCAAATGTATGCGTGTATGTGCATGTGTATGTGTGTGTATATGTGTGTGTAGTGTGTGTGGTGTGTGTGTCTGTGTCTCTGTGTGTCTCTGTGTGTGTCTGTGTGTGTGTGTAGTATAAGATGTAGATACAGAGAACTGTGTAGTTGTCACAGAAAGCTCCTCTTACGGACTCGGCTAACAGTTCACATAATAATCTAATACAATGAAGTGTTATATACAGAGTCCATGCAGCTGAAACCCAGAAGATCCGATCGATGAAATTATTTCATGAGGAATTTATAAACTATAAAGTCAGTAGGTATGAGAAGTGAATATATGTTTATTTAATCACGTGACATCTGTGGGTTTACAGCCGTTTCGCAAACTGCTTCATTAGTATTAATTTCCGCGTGGAAAAAAATATATGTAAATGTTTACATTGATGTGCATGCTCAGT
>NC_142933.1:1358203-1363203 GCF_046866305.1 Octopus bimaculoides | reverse complement strand
GTAGCTTTCTTCAACCGAATACCCGTTGTTGATTGGTTGAAATTACCCAAATACGACAACTTTAACACGAAATAACTTCTAAAATACGAAATTTTGTCAAAAACGTTCAGAGTAAACCGTGTTCTACGTGAGAAATTCTACCAGTATTCAAAGTTTCAAACTGTTTAGTTTTTAAAAAATAATTGAAAAACCTCCGATTGAGATGGAATAGATCCAGATTAATATATATATATATATATATATATATATATATATATATATATATATATATATATATATATATATATATATATATATATATAGGGAGAATTCACAAAAAAACAAAAGACGAAGGCAGGTGGTGTAGAAAACAAACAGATGTATTAGTATAACGCTCGGGAATTGAAAAAGTCTTTAACGTTTCGAGCCTACGCTCTTCCACAGAAAGAAACACAGAAAGAAACAAGGACACAAACAAGCAGAGAAAAAAATTTTGTGTAGTGCTAAGCGATCTATCATGGCGAATGCCGGACAGGAGGGTCACACAGGAGAGCTAAGAAGAAGGGGAGGTAACAAATATGTATGTACGTATATGTAAAGTTAAATGTGTATCTCTATGGACTGATTGAAGCAGTTTTTAATGCGTTTCTTCTTTAGGCCCAGGTCTGGTGTTTGTGGTTTACCCGGAAGCAGTTTCTATGTTGACCGGTTCAACTTTCTGGGCAATCATTTTCTTTTTGATGCTCATAACCCTTGGTTTAGACAGTACGGTAAGTTGAACAATTACATTTAATTTCATCATCATCATCATCGACATCGCCGTTGCCATCATCATCATCATCATCAGTGCAACCTCCACCACCATCTTCACCAATGTCTTTATCCTTACCAACACCATTAAAGTGACAACAACAACAACCACCATCATCATCGTCATCATCATTGGCAGAATCGATAGAGCGACGGAGAAAACGCTTTACGATATTGCGTTTATTTTGCTTTCTGAGTCCAAATCCTTCTGATGTCAACACTGGCGTTTCTCTTTTATAAAATAGCAGTTTCGTACTCGACTATAGTCATTCCGGGTGTAGCTGCGGATTCGGAAGCAGACAAAGGATCCAGGGTTAAAGAGCGGAGGGGGAGAACCATAGCCCAGTCAGTTTCACAAATTACTGGCGAAGCTGAAGGAAATGAAAGGTTTGGGGGAGGAGCAGATGGAAAAGCAGCGGAATCAGATTCGAGGAAATGGAACCCCCGTAGAATGGAACTCCGGGGAAATAATGCCGGGGTTGGGCTGAAGAGAAAGAGAAAGCAGTTAGTGATGGAACGGACATGAGGCATTAAAGGCGGAGGTCAGTCGGCAGCATGGCGAACGCGAAAGCAATCGTTGTTGATAATTGTTAGGGTTGAGGTGTGACATGTGGGGTGACGAGCCATGCGTAGATTTTAAAGATGGAGTCGTAGCAGTAGAGGAGATGGAGAAGGATAAGTGGGGGAAGTGATGGGGTTTGAAAAGACAGGCAGAAATATGGTGGAGCTGAGGTGAAAACGGAGATGACCAGGTTGAAAGTTAACAGATGTAATTGAGAAAATAGATGGGAATTCTAGTGCAAGGTGGAGGGAGTTAAGAAAAGTGAAGAAGGACTTGAACTCTCTTTTTTTTCTACTCTAGGCACAAGGCCCGAAATGTTTGGGGAGGATGGGCCAGTCGATTAGATCGACTGGTACTTAATTTATCGACCCCGAAAGGATGAAAGGCAAAGTCGACCTCGACGCAATTTGAACTCAGAACGAAACAGCAGACGAAATACCGCTAAGCTTTTCGTCCGGCGTGCTAACAATTCTAATCTCGTTCGTTCAATATTTTGTAGAGGGAATGTAAAATATGCACACATTTTTGTGCTGGCCGCTCCTTGATTAGCTTCTCATCCCTCCACCACCACTCGCCCTCTTATCACACTACTGTCTATTGACCGTGCCGTTTATAAGTGGATACGTGTACATAGATACATACATACATATAATGCTATATGTATGTTGGTAGTTATACACATATATATTATGTACAAATGCAAGTATGTATATACGTATATTTGCATTTATATACGCACGTATATCCGTATGGTGTAGAAAACAAAGTGGGTTGGTGCATAATTATTGCGGCTTTTTTTCAACAAATTTCATACAACAACAACAATAACAATATTTAACAAAAACATATTTAAATGGCGGTCTGGCCGTCTGCCAAGCAAATGGGAAGCAGTGATTGAAGTCGATGGTGAATATGCTCCGGAATAATCATTTAAAGATGTTTTTGGTACATGTTGTTATTGGTTTTGTCGAATAAAATTTGTTGAAAAAAAAAAAAAGCCGCAATAATTATGCACCAACCTAATATATGTATGTATGTATGTATGTATTTGGAGATATGTGTGTATATAAACGCACACACAGATATATAATTGTGTACACTACACATATATGTATGTGTATGAATAGATAGGTAGATGTATATATATATATATATATATATATATATATATATGCGCGCGCGCACGTAGATATACATATAGAGTGGTGGTGGGGGCGGCTAGGGTGCGCATGTGTACGTCTGGCGTCTGTACAAAGCTACAAATAATGTTTGATGAAATAAAAGGAATGCCTAAGTAAGGAAGTGGTAATTGTTTATTCTTGTATCTAATGGAATAGTTTGAAATCAATCAAGTGGAGCCAAAGATTAGCTGCTGCTGCTGCTGCTGCTGCTGCCGGTGGTACTGGTGCTGTTGTTGTTGTTGTTGTTGTTGTTGTTGTTGTCTTCTACGGCGCTACGACTCATAAAAGTCGGTCGCCCGGTTTCCCTGACGTATAAATGACCGAAATCCAAAGATTCTCCTCAGAGAGCAGAGAGTCAGAACGATTACCGCAAGGCATTCAATCCAATGCTCTAACGCTCCTGCCTATTGTCTGCCACACACACACACACACACACACGCACACACGCACACACACGTTCACACACAGAAGCGCGCGTGTGTGTGTGTCTATTCACTGTCGCTGCATCATATGTGTATATATGTGGGGATATGTGTATACGTAAGCGCACACAGTTTTTTTCTACGTTTAATTCTAATGATTTTATTTGTTTTAATCTTTTGTTGATATTTTGTATGGTTTTTTTTTCTGGTTTTACTTTTTTTTAATATTTGTGGTGAATGATGTGTGTGTGTGTGTGTGTGTGTGTGTGTGTGTGTGTGTAAAACGTAGAAAGCCGGACTCGGAGAATCAAGCGGAATCGACCCCACTTCCAGCAGAGGAACCGACTCTCACGCCACACACTAATTAAATCACCAAGTTACCGCGATACGCATCTGAAGATCACATTTCTCTCAGTATTTGGGAATAAATGACGTCACACTACAAACGTAATCCATAGATCAGTGCAGTTCGCATAATCAAGATGGCTGCCACAGACCTTGTACCTCACAGGTTTTTTTAATAAAGTATCTCTAGTGAATCCATCTCTCTCTCCCCACATGACTAACCATCTTTCGTTATCCAGAATTCTCTCAATCCATCTGTTTACCGTGAAGTCACGTGTCCTAGTGGTTACGGTGGTGCAGTCAAGATTGCAAGATCAGGGTCTCGATTCACGAACCGGGCGATGTGTTATGTTCTTAAAGAAAACATTTCGTTTCAGGTTGCCCCAGTCCACTCGGCTGTAAACCTTGCAGTTGATTGGCGTCCCGTTCATGGTGGGGATGGGGTTGTTCACTTCTCGGTCACTCAGTCACCATGGGAACCGAGTAACTGGCCCCAGGAGTCCGACGACTCGAGACTATACTTACTTTACTCATCTATTTACCTCCGCCCCGTGAAGACACGTCACCTAATGAGCAGAGCATTCGGTTCGTGATCATAAAGTCGTGAGTTCAACTCCTGGACTGGGTACAGCGTTACTTCATCAAACACTGCCGCAATCTACTCAGCAGTAATAATAAGTACCATCGGGTGTAGGGAGGTACTGATGCTTCCCTCCTTCACCCTCCAGCTGCCACAACTCCGACATTCCTCTGTATCTACCGTGAGAGGATCAAAACGCTGTCCATGTCTGCTCTCCACTAAATAATTAATCAAAATAATTAATCAATCATTGATACATTCCACCAAATCTTGCTCGTTCGCCAGTGACGGCTTGCTTTACATTACCTCCATTAAGCCATCAACTGCCAAATTTTTTCATTCATATTTTTTGGCTTTGCCAATTGTCTTAGGAGTTAAAATAATATATCGTATTTAAATATTCTTCGTGTGTGAATTATTTTGGAAATTATGATAAATTTTTCGAAAAGTCTCAAATGAAGATCACTGAAAAAAGGATATTTATCCTTTTCTATTCAATTGCAATAATAAACATTTTAGTTTCTTTGAAACTATAATATCAAATGTGAATGTGTATGAAATATCAATGAACGATATAGATGGGAAATGCGAAGCAAAATACCTTTTCAAAACAGTCAATATTTTGTAGTTCGAAAAATTGCGATTTATGACCTAAAATGTCCTCTGGAATTAACCAGAGCTAATAACGACAAACTTTAATTACTAAATATTATTAAACACGCCACTGCAAATGTGATGTCCATTAAGCAATTCAATTTAAATACAACGAACAACCGGCAGAGAGACTATTTTTTAGCAGATCCCCAAATGGGGCTCATAGCAGGCAATGGGTTAAGCAATCTATACTCCTGTGTGTACCTTCACTTAACTATCTGCTGTTCTGTCTGTCTGTATGTCCACAGTTCGGAGGATTGGAAAGTTTGATGACAGGATTCACAGATGAAGTATCGTTGATACGGCGTCATCGCGAAGCGTTCGTGGCCATCCTAATATCAGCGTTGTTCTTGCTGTCTCTACCGACTACAACCTATGTAAGTAGCTTTTCATTATCATTGGTGTTGTTGCTATTGTTGTTGTTGTGGTAGTGGTGGTGGTGGTGATGTGGTAGTGTCAGTGGTGGT
>NC_142933.1:1348203-1355703 GCF_046866305.1 Octopus bimaculoides | reverse complement strand
TCAGAAAGATGACATCTTAAAATGCAACTACCTCATCCAGGGCTGATTCCTCCGGCGTCAGGCGTTGGCTGTGGGAATGATCGTCGAGCTGATATGGAAACAGAAAGGCAGATAAACACGGCTACACTGAATGTCTCATGGTGCTCCCGAAACGGCTGTCAAGATTATGACATTTACTTTATTTCTTCTTTCAACATAAATATAAGCATAAGCCTACTCGAGTTTATCTGCCTTTCTACTTCACACACACACACACACACACACACGCACGCACGCGAATACACACACACATATACCAACACTAGCATCATCATCAACATCATCGTCGTCATCATCATTCATACAAACACTACCACCACCGCCAACAGCAACAACATTGCTGTCATTATCATCATCATTATCATCATCTTCCTTGTTTACATTGTTACAGGTGTGAAGCGGTTCTCGAACGACGTTGAAAAGATGATTGGTCATCAACCATCCTACTACTGGAAATTCTGTTGGACAGTGGTTTGTCCCTGCATTATACTGGTCAGTCTCTAAAATTGTTTCTTTGTCCACTTTCAAATCAATCTACAACCGACAACAATGAGGAAGATTTAAAAACAAAAGCTTCTAAAACAGTGATCGAATTATTGAATTTAACATTAGAAATAAAATTTTAAATTAATTTAGGAAAATGAGTTACTCAGATAAGTAGATGGTCCGTTTATCAATCTGCTTATCTGAGCATATTCTTAAATTACAACGTGGGAAAGATAGATTTTCCAGAAAAAGAAAACCTGCCAGCATACATATTACAAATGCAATTTGTACGAGGAACAGTTAAAATATGCAAGACTTTTATCAAGTTTAAGATGTGACATTGTAATCTATATTCTAACGACGGAACTTTGTACGTTTGTTAGAAACCAGTTCCTTCCTCAGAGGAAGACTTCAAATAATTAAAACAGAAAAGAATACAAATATACATACATACGTACATGCATACATACATACGCGCACACACACACACGCACACACACACACACTCACACACACTCACACACACTCACATATAATTATATACCTACCTACATACATACATCACATATACATGTTGAATATTTCTTCTCTATACGATCTGATGACATGCAGAGTCCACCAAAAGCCCGATTAAATGAATCCATAACCAGATATTTTATATATATACACATATATATATATATATATATATATATATATATATATATATATATATATATATATATATAACGGTCATTTTTCACGGGAATTTTCAATGGCCGGATAACTGAAGAGATGTTGGCGTAGACCCCCACCCCCACCCTGGCATCCGAAACTCTGAGTTTTATCATGGCTACTGAATAAGTGTCACATATTTTTACAGATATATATGTGTGTGTGTGTGTGTGTGTGTGTGTGTGTAAACAGAGTTAGCGGTTATAATAACCGACTAAGGGATAAAATATCCGTACATACTATCGGTTTCAGTTACCCGTGTTATCTCTGGGCATTAGCATGCAGGCACACACTATGCAGGTAGAGTGCAGGTAATAACAGGATAAACTAGAGTTTATCAGGAACCAATGCAAATAGTTAGAAAATGGAGAAAATGATTATATATATATATATATATATATGAGTAAATGTAATGAGAAGCAAGTCGATTGACACAAAATATTAAATCCATTTAATAAGAAAAATGTACATATGCATGGATATAAAATGGTTCGACTTACAGAATTTAAATGACATCAGAAGCTAAATGGTTTAAAGATTATATCGTTAAACTCCATCCTATCAACAACTCAATGTAAAATTCTCCCCTGAAGACGGAGGCGGTGTTATCCGATAATAGGTCCAAGTAACTATTATTATTCTGGCCCACCAAGACCCCAGAAACAGCTGTTGGACTTCTAAAACTCTACATATTTAACTCCTAAAATTTATATTCTGTAAGTCGGACCGTTTTATATCCATACAAATTTACGTTTTTTCTATTAAATGTATTTAATATTCTGTGTAAATCGACTTCTCTAACTTGTTTCTCATTACATTTACCCATCTACCGGCTCAAGTTCAAATTTCTTGAGCACTTCGAAGTGTATTCTATATAGAGAACACTAGTTTCTAATCTATAAATTATATATATACATATATATATATATGTGTGTGTGTGTGTGTGTGTGTGTGTGTGTGTGTGTGTGTGTGTGTGTGTGTGTGTGTGTGTGTGTGTGTGTGTGTGTGTGTGTGTATTTCGCCTGCTGTTACGTTCTGAGTTCAAATTCCGCCTTTCCTTCTTTCGGGGTCGATTAAGTAAGTACCAGTTACGCACTGAGGATCGATGTAATCGACTTAATTCCTTTGTTTGTCCTTGTTTGCCTCTCTATGTTTAGCCCCTTGTGGGCAATAAAGAAACATATGTGTGCATGTATGTATATATATATATATTATCTTATTTTCGGAAGTTCATTAATTTATATCCGTTTGTCTTTCACTATTTCCAGGGAATGTTCTGCCTGTCAATCTACAGCTACACGGGTATAACCCTGGGCGATTATAAATTCCCCAAATGGGCCGAAATAGTCGGTTGGGCTGTGTCGCTTTCCTCGATGATCGGGATTCCTGTCTACATCATTTATAAAGCCATAGCAACGGCAGTGACACACGAAATGGTAACCTTTAATGTACTCTCGCCCTCTCTCCTTCTCACTCTCTCTCTCCCTCTCTCTCTTTCTCAATCTATCTATCTATCTATTTCTCTGCTATTTCTTTTACTCTTGCTCTGGCTCACTCTCTTGCGTTCTCTCTCTCACTCACTCCCCCTCTCTCTGTCCCTCTCCCTCTCTCCCTCTCCCTCCCTCCCTCTCTCTCTATCTATCTATTTCTCTGTTATTTTTCTTTGCTTGTTTAGATGAGTTTGAGGGAGGATGTCGATGTGCGTGTGGGTATGCGTGTGTAAGAGTATGCCTGTATGAGTATATGTGTGTATGTGTGTGAGTGTGTGCGTGCATGTGGGTGCATGTGTGTGTATGTTGTGTAAAGTATAAATATAACTCGCTCTCGACAACTCCACAACGGACGAAAGCGCCAAGTTCAAACGACACCGTTTTACCTTAATTCTATTCAGTGGGTTTTTTTATTAATAGTTCCGTATAATCCTCCATTAAGGATTGTATTATATATATGTGTGTGTATGTGTGTGTGTGTGTGTGTGTGTGTGTGTGTCTCTCTCTCTCTATATATATATATGCATACACATAAAATTCTTTAATTATGTCATATATACACGTAAGCATATATATATATATATATATAAATATATATATATATATATGAATATATTGTGTTGTGACCCCCTTCGGTCATGACTGACCATGGGATTGCACCTAGAAAGTTACCCTCCGAGGCACAAGTCTGGGCAAGATTGTTTATAGAAGACCCGCAACTGCCCGTGCATACCAGCTTCCCCTCTCCACGCCACCGATGTTGTCCAAGGGAAAGGCAAAGGGGCCGATACAGCTTGGCACCAATGACGTCGCAGCTCATTTTTAATAATTCCGTGTACTGAGCACTCCACAGACACATGTACCCTTAACGTAGTTCTCTGGAGATTCAGCGTGACACAGAATGTAACAAGGCTGGCCCCTTTGAATTACAGGTACAACAGAATAAGGCAGTTCTGAAGTTATTTGTTCAACGGATCTATAAGGTAGAAAATATTTTAGTGGGGAAACACACGTGGTGGATATAAATTAAGAAAGAGATAAGATGAAAAAACACGGAAGATTTGTTTTACAGGATTTAAAAGTATATTAGAGCGATGATAATAATAGAGGTATGCAATTTTGCACAAAATAAGGTTTTGTTCTTTCAACATAATTGAAATAAATGCCGGTTTCGCATTGTTCATCAAACTGTCAGTTGAAAGCGATAAATTGCTAGGAGGATAATGCTAGGAGGATAATGCTAGGGGAGATAATTGTTCACTCATATATTTTGCAGTGAAAGGGAAGTAAATCTGTAATTTTTATTTTGGGGGGTTTTTTGTGTTCTCTGCTTTATTCGGGCTTACACATCTTCCATTAGATGGGGGTAAGTCCTTTATTTCTCATATGGTTTCATATTCAATTTTGGTTTATATTTTTGGATAAATGAGGCTTCTTTATTCAGTCTTACTTGTATTGAGGTCCAGAAAGCAAGTTGATAAAATGAGAAAATTTCGAATTGTGGTTGTACACGTTCTACACGTTCGTCGACTGAGGTATATTTGGCGATATTGTGGGGAGGAAGTTTGTTGTCTGTGGACCGTACATCTCTTTCGGATCGAATTTCCTGTTCTGTGTTTTTTCATCTCATCTCTTTCTCTCTCTCTCTCACTCTCTCTCTCTCTCTCTCTCTCTCTCTCTCTCTCTCTCTCTCTCTATATATATATATATATATATATATATATATATATATATATATAATATATTTTTCTGCTTACTTTCCCCTTACATTTCCACGGGTAGTTTCTATTTTGTTTTTTAGCATATTTCTATTATATATATATATATTTATATATATATATATATATATATATATATATATATATATATATATATATATATATATATATATATATATATATATATATACATATATATATTTCACTCAACACATTTATTGGGAGTTACATATATGGATGAAAACAGTTTGATTCATATTCGTTGGTACTCTGAGTTTCAAGCGTGATGCTAATCTTCAGCCATATATATATATATACATATGTGTGTGTTCATATATATATATGTATGTATGTATGTATGTATGTATGTATAATCTGATTATTTCTTTCGTTCTTCTTACAGACTTTTTGGGAGCTGATAGGACGTGGACAAGACTTTTCATTAACAGAAGGGGAAAATGCGAGGAAAAAATCCGCCTCATCGAAGGTCGAACTTAAATCGATATACAACGGTCAACAATGGCCTCATCACAGCCGTACTTACCCAGAATTGCCGTCTTAAGCGGCCCCTCTTCACTACACTGCAACCACGGGATTTCACATTTAATAATACTCTTCCACAAACATATATACATGCGCATGCGCATGCGCCTCTGTATATGGGTATATGTGGGATTCATAAATATTTATCTACATTTTATATATATATTTGTATATTCTTATATAAACATAAATGTATATATTTATAAATACATTAATAATGTGCGTGTGTGTGTGGTGTGTATGTGAGTGTATTGTGTAAAGAGAGAGAGACAGAGAGACAGACAGACAGAAAGTGAGAAGAAGAGAAAAATTACCGGTCAGAAGTCTAATTCATATGACCTATACAAATGATTATGTATATAAAGATAGATAGATAGATAGAAGGATAGATAGATAGATAGATAGATAGATAGATAGATAGATAGATAGATAGATAGATAGATAGATAGATAGATATAGAGGTATCATTGCCGTTATTAATAGATTTAATAACGTAATAATAAGGTGGCTAGCAAGTTAACACCGTTACAGGCACAATATAAGTTAAATTTAGATTCAGTAGGGTATATAATACCAGTTGTTAAAATCAGAGCCAAAGATACACACGAGCAATCCCATGAACATATGAGAAATAGGCTTACCTTTGCATTGAATACATCAGTAAGTAATGTATATTTTAAAATCAATTGATTTTACACTTTGCATGACAAACATGTTTTGCGATATAGTTCTATATTTAAGAGATGGGGAATTATGTACATTATTCATCAGGTGTCTTGGGGAAATTTCGAAACTGAGTTCAGGTCACTGCCTGGAACCGAACTCGAACACTTGGGGTTAGTAGCCCGCGCTCTTTGCCACTACGCCAGTGAAATTTAGAGCTTATAAAAATACCTTAGGAATGAGAACCCAGTTTCAAAGTTTCCCTAAGACACCTGATGAGGGCTGGAGAGTATATCAGCCGAAATGTTGTATTAACAACAAACAAGATGAGGACACATATCTGTCAAATGTAAATAATGTAAATAATGTATGCTTTGAGATTTTCAATTGAAAATAACATTTTAACATCTATTTCTGATATGTTCATTGCATTGCCCGTACGTGTCTTTATCGTGAGTTTATGGTGGTTTGGGGAGATTTAGCTCTGATTTTAGCAAGTGGTATTTTATACCCTATTGAATATATATGTGTGTGTGTGTGTGTGTGTGTGTGTGTATTATGTGTGCATGTATGTATGCAGGGACTATGTATGTGTGTGTACTTATATGTATATATGTGTGTGTGTGTGTGTATGTTTGTGTGTGTGTGTGTGTGTGTGTGTGTGCGCGTGCGTATGTGTTTGTGTGTATACTTACAGTCTACTACCATCAAACGACAACTAAGGGTTGAGTTAATGTGCCGTGACCTCGATACTAAATACCCACCCATTCCAGGTGTCCTACTTGTTCATATAACTCGATTCTATAGATTCTAATGAACCATGTAACATATATATATATATATATATATATATATATATATATATATATATATATATATATATATATATATATATATATATATATATATATATATATATATATATATATATATATATATATATATATATATATATATATATATATACGTATATGGATAAAAGACAAAGTAGAAAATGCTAAAATACTTTTATAAAGAACATTACAGAACCGGTTTCGATCCTCGAGATCTTTTCAACAGTAAATATGAATAATAGATTTTGAAAAATTAAATTTGGGAAAATTTAAAAGAGAAGTCTTTTTAAAGACATATTTGTATAGTATTTAAATAACAGATGCATTTTTCTTGTTTCTGCCTGTTTCTGTTTCACTTGTTACCTCTTGTTATACACATATGTCTTTTAAAAGTCTTTTCTTTTAAATTTAGCAAAATTTTATTTTTCAATAATTTTTCAAAAATTTATTATTCATATTTACTGTTGAAAAGATCTCAAGGATCGAAACCGGTTCTGTAATGTTCTGTAAAAGTATTTTAGAATTTTCTACTTTGTCTTTTTTCCATATATATATATATATATATATATATATATATATATATATATATATATATATATATATATATATATATATATATATATATATATATATATACTCGTGTGTTCTTCTTCAACCTTTTACATATATATATATAATATTAGAGGGAAAAGGACAACAAAAACCAAGGCAGGACAAGTATCTCAAGTCATTTAGAATATTTAATTAGGGTAAAGTGAATTTGAAATCTTACAGCTGTTTCTGGGATATCTCAAGTAATAGGTTAGCATGTCCGTACACTGGACATTCCGTTATCAGAGACAAGGTGGGAATATATGAAAGTTCTAGACAAGGAAATTCACACTTTATAAGGAATAAAATAGTAGAATAAAGAGTAAAACAATAGATAGAAGAATACAGACAGGGGAATATGTCTGTATTCTTCTATCTATTGTTTTACTCTATTGTTTTACTCTATTGTTTTACTCTATCTAT